>NW_027184677.1:0-56067 GCF_032405125.1 Capricornis sumatraensis | reverse complement strand
GGACTCTTGGAATGGTGGTACGACCAAGAAGTTCCTCTCGCCTTTCCTGTTGAGAGTGCCTCCTCTTGAGATGCGACGGGAACGCCGGGAATTCTTTCCCGTTGAAAGCAGGGAAAGGATCCCTCATCTCGAGCTACGAGGGGGAAACGGGGCTCCTCTGGATGTGGGCGGGACCATCGTGCTTCCTCTCGCGTGGAGACGGGTATGGCAGTGAACTTCTTGAGTTGCAGCAAGGGTGTGAAAGACACTTTCGAAGTTCCAGAGGTTAGGTGTCATTAGTCTCCAGACGCCTCATCGGAAATAGGCCTCATCTCGCCTGGAAGGGAGAACTTCCTGCATTTTCTCGAGTTGCGGCAGGTGTTCTCGAGTTACGACGGGGACCTCAGGGACCCGCCCTGGTGGCCTCAGGAGAGGCCAGTCCCCATGCGAGGTGCTAGGGGGCCTCTCGGGATTCGTCTCCCGACGATACCGTGGCCAAAAGCCTTGTGTGCAGTCAGGGCCGGAACCGAGGATTCCTCTCAGGGGCTGACATGGATCTTTGGGTACTTCTGGAGTCTCCCCAGGGGAGTCAGGCCTCGTCTCGAGTGGGGGCATGCACGTGCGCTTTCCTTTCAGGCTGTAGCAGCAATGTCACGCTTCCCGTCGCATGGATCAAACAATCTGTGGTTTTCCCTCGAGGCTTTCCCTCGAGGCTTTCCCACAGGGCTGTCCCACGTGCCACCGTGGTGTGAGTCGATCCTCGGCGTGAAAGATGAGCCAGTGCAGGGCAAAGAGCTTCCTCTGGAATGGACTGAGACATCTGGGGGACTCTTGGAATGGTGGTACGACCATGGAGTTCCTCTCGCCTTTCCTGTTGAGAGTGCCTCCTCTTGAGATGCGACGGGAACGTCGGGAATTCTTTCCCATTGAAAGCAGGGAAAGGATCCCTCATCTCGAGCTATGAGGGGAAACGGGGCTCCTCTGGATGTGGGCGGGCTCATCGTGCATCCTCTCGAGTATAGACGGGTATGGCGGTGAACTTCTTGAGTTGCAGCAAGGGTGTGAAAGACCCTTTCGAAGTTCCAGAGGTTAGGTGTCATTAGTCTCCAGACGCCTCATCGGAAATAGGCCTCATCTCGCCTGGAAGGGAGAACTTCCTGGATTTTCTCGAGTTGCGGCAGCTGTTCTCGAGTTACGACGGGGACCTCAGGGACCCGCCCTGGTGGCCTCAGGAGAGGCCAGTCCCCATGCGAGTTGCTAGGGGGCCTCTCGGAATTCCTCTCCCGTCGATACCGGGGCCAAAAACCTTGTGTGGAGTCAGGGCCGGAACCGAGGATTCCTCTCAGGGGCTGACATGTATCTTTGGGTACTTCTGGAGTCTCCCCAGGGAAGTCAGGCCTCGTCTCGAGTGGGGGCATGCACGTGCGCTTTCCTTCCAGGCTGTAGCAGCAATGTCACGCTTCCCGTCGCGTGGATCAAAGGATCTGTGGTTTTCCCTCGAGGCTTTCCCTCGAGGCTTTCCCACAGGGCTGTCCCACGTGCCACCGTGGAGTGAGTCGATCCTCGGCGTGAAAGATGAGCCAGTGCAGGGCAAAGAGGTTCCTCTGGAATGGACTGAGACATCTGGGGGACTCTTGGAATGGTGGTACGACCATGGAGTTCCTCTCGCCTTTCCTGTTGAGAGTGCCTCCTCTTGAGATGCGACGTGAACGCCGGGAATTCTTTCCCGTTGAAAGCAGGGAAAGGATCCCTCATCTCGAGCTACGAGGGGGAAACGGGGCTCCTCTGGATGTGGGCGGAACCATCGTGCTTCCTCTCGAGTGAAGACTGGTATGGCAGTGAACTTCTTGAGTTGCAGCAAGGGTGTGAAAGACCCTTTCGAAGTTCCAGAGGTTAGGTGTCATTTGTCTCCAGACGCCTCATCGGAAATAGGCCTCATCTCGCCTGGAAGGGAGAACTTCCTGGATTTTCTCGAGTTGCGGCAGGTGTTTTCGAGTTACGACGGGGACCTCAGGGACCCGCCCTGGTGGCCTCAGGAGAGGCCAGTCCCCATGCGATGTGCTAGGGGGCCTCTCGAGATTCCTCTCCCGTCTATACCGGGGCCAAAAACCTTGTGTGAAGTCAGGGCCGGAACCGAGGATTCCTCTCAGGGGCTGACATGTATCTTTGGGTACTTCTGAAGTCTCCCCAGGGAATTCAGGCCTCGTCTCGAGTGGGGGCATGCACGTGCGCTTTCCTTCCAGGCTGTAGCAGCAATGTCACGCTTCCCGTGGCGTGGATCAAAGGATCTGTGGTTTTCCCTCGAGGCTTTCCCTCGAGGCTTTCCCACAGGGCTGTCCCACGTGTCACCGTGGTGTAAGTCGATCCTCGGCGTGAAAGATGAGCCAGTGCAGGGCAAAGAGGTTCCTCTGGAATGGACTGAGACATCTGGGGGACTCTTGGAATGGTGCTACGACCATGGAGTTCCTCTCGACTTTCCTGTTGAGAGTGCCTCCTCTTGAGATGCGACGGGAACGCCGGGAATTCTTTCCCGTTGAAAGCAGGGAAAGGATCCCTCATCTCGAGCTACGAGGGGGAAACGGGGCTCCTCTGGATGTGGGCGGGACCATCGTGCTTCCTCTCGAGTGGAGACGGGTATGGCGGTGAACTTCTTGAGTTGCAGCAAGGGTGTGAAAGACCCTTTCGAAGTTCCAGAGGTTAGGTGTCATTAGTCTCCAGACGCCTCATCGGAAATAGGCCTCATCTCGCCTGGAAGGGAGAACTTCCTGGATTTTCTCGAGTTGTGGCAGGTGTTCTCGAGTTACGACGGGGACCTCAGGGACCCGCCCTGGTGGCCTCAGGAGTGGCCAGTCCCCATGCGAGGTGCTAGGGGGCCTCTCGGGATTCCTCTCCCGTCGATACCGGGGCCAAAAACCTTGTGTGGAGTCAGGGCCGGAACCGAGGATTCCTCTCAAAGGCTGACATGGATCTTTGGGTACTTGTGGAGTCTCCCCAGGGGAGTCAGGCCTCGTCTCGAGGGGGGGCATGCACGTGCGCTTTCCTTCCAGGCTGTAGCAGCAATGTCACGCTTCCCGTCGCATGGATCAAACAATCTGTGGTTTTCCCTCGAGGCTTTCCCTCGAGGCTTTCCCACAGGGCTGTCCCACGTGCCACCGTGGTGTGAGTCGATCCTCGGCGTGAAAGATGAGCCAGTGCAGGGCAAAGAGCTTCCTCTGGAATGGACTGAGACATCTGGGGGACTCTTGGAATGGTGGTACGACCATGGAGTTCCTCTCGCCTTTCCTGTTGAGAGTGCCTCCTCTTGAGATGCGACGGGAACGTCGGGAATTCTTTCCCATTGAAAGCAGGGAAAGGATCCCTCATCTCGAGCTATGAGGGGAAACGGGGCTCCTCTGGATGTGGGCGGGCTCATCGTGCATCCTCTCGAGTATAGACGGGTATGGCGGTGAACTTCTTGAGTTGCAGCAAGGGTGTGAAAGACCCTTTCGAAGTTCCAGAGGTTAGGTGTCATTAGTCTCCAGACGCCTCATCGGAAATAGGCCTCATCTCGCCTGGAAGGGAGAACTTCCTGGATTTTCTCGAGTTGCGGCAGCTGTTCTCGAGTTACGACGGGGACCTCAGGGACCCGCCCTGGTGGCCTCAGGAGAGGCCAGTCCCCATGCGAGTTGCTAGGGGGCCTCTCGGAATTCCTCTCCCGTCGATACCGGGGCCAAAAACCTTGTGTGGAGTCAGGGCCGGAACCGAGGATTCCTCTCAGGGGCTGACATGGATCTTTGGGTACTTGTGGAGTCTCCCCAGGGGAGTCAGGCCTCGTCTCGAGTGGGGGCATGCACGTGCGCTTTCCTTCCAGGCTGTAACGGCAATGTCACGCTTCCCGTCGAGTGGATCAAAGGATCTGTGGTTTTCCCTCGAGGCTTTCCCTCGAGGCTTTCCCACAGGGCTGTCCCACGTGCCACCGTGGTGTGAGTCGATCCTCAGCGTGAAAGATGAGCCAGTGCAGGGCAAAGAGGTTCCTCTGGAATGGACTGAGACATCTTGGGGACTCTTGGAATGGTGGTACGACCATGGAGTTCCTTTCGCCTTTCCTGTTGAGAGTGCCTCCTATTGAGTTGCGATGGGAATGCCGGGAATTCTTTCCCGTTGAAAGCAGGGAAAGGATCCCTCATCTCGAGCTACGAGGGGGAAACGGGGCTCCTCTGGATGTGGGCGGGACCATCGTGCTTCCTCTCGAGTGGAGACGGGTATGGCGGTGAACTTCTTGATTTGCAGCAAGGGTGTGAAAGACCCTTTCGAATTTCCAGAGGTTAGGTGTCATTAGTCTCCAGACGACTCATCGGAAATGGGCCTCATCTCGCCTGGAAGGGAGAACTTCCTGGATTTTCTCGAGTTGCGGCAGGTGTTCTGGAGTTACGACGGGGACCTCAGGGACCCGCCCTGGTGGCCTCAGGAGAGGCCAGTCCCCATGCGAGGTGCTAGGGGGCCTCTCGGGATTCCTCTCCCGTCGATACCGGGGCCAAAAACCTTGTGTGCAGTCAGGGCCGGAACCGAGGATTCCTCTCAGGGGCTGACATGGATCTTTGGGTACTTCTGGAGTCTCCCCAGGGGAGTCAGGCCTCGTCTCGAGTGGGGGCATTCACGTGCGCTTTCCTTACAGGCTGTAGCAGCAATGTCACGCTTCCCGTGGCGTGGATCAAAGGATCTGTTGTTTTCCCTCGAGGCTTTCCCACAGGGCTGTCCCACGTGCCACCGTGGTGTGAGTCGATCCTCGGCGTGAAAGATGAGCCAGTGCAGGGCAAAGAGGTTCCTCTGGAATGGACTGAGACATCTGGGGACTCTTGGAATGGTGGTACGACCATGGAGTTCCTCTCGCCTTTCCTGTTGAGAGTGCCTCCTCTTGAGAAGCGAAGGGAACGCTGGGAATTCTTTCCCGTTGAAAGCAGGGAAAGGATCCCTCATTTCGAGCTACGAGGGGGAAACGGGGCTCCTCTGGATGTGGGCGGGACCATCGTGCTTCCTCTCGAGTGGAGACGGGTATGGCGGTGAACTTCTTGAGTTGCAGCAAGGGTGTGAAAGACCCTTTCGAAGTCCCAGAGGTTAGGTGTCATTAGTCTCCAGACGCCTCATCGGAAATAGGCCTCATCTCGCCTGGAAGGGAGAACTTCCTGGATTTTCTCGAGTTGCGGCAGGTGTTCTCGAGTTACGACGGGGACCTCAGGGACCCGCCGTGGTGGCCTCAGGAGAGGCAAGTCCCCATGCGAGGTGCTAGGGGGCCTCTCGGGATTCCTCTCCCGTCGATACCGGGGCCAAAAACCTTGTGTGCAGTCAGGGCCGGAACCGAGGATTCCTCTCAGGGGCTGACATGGATCTTTGGGTACTTCTGGAGTCTCCCCACGGGAGTCAGGCCTCGTCTCGAGTGGGGGCATGCACGTGCGCTTTCCTTCCAGGCTGTAGCAGCAATGTCACGCTTCCCGTCGCGTGGATCAAAGGATCTGTGGTATTCCCTCGAGGCTTTCCCTCGAGGCTTTCCCACAGGGCTGTCCCACGTGCCACCGTGGTGTGAGTCGATCCTCGGCGTGAAAGATGAGCCAGTGCAGGGCAAAGAGGTTCCTCTGGAATGGACTGAGACATCTGGGGGACTCTTGGAATGGTGGTACGACCATGGAGTTCCTCTCGCCTTTCCTGTTGAGAGTGACTCCTCTTGAGATACGACGGGAACACGGGGAATTCTTTCCCGTTGAAAGCAGGGAAAGGATCCCTCATCTCGAGCTAAGAGGGGGAAACGGGGCTCCTCTGGATGTGGGCGGGACCATCGTGCTTCCTCTCAAGTGGAGACGGGTATGGCGGTGAAATTCTTGAGTTGCAGCAAGGGTGTGAAAGACCCTTTCGAAGTTCGAGAGTTTAGGTGTCATTAGTCTCCAGACGCCTCATCGGAAATAGGCCTCATCTCGCCTGGAAGGGAGAACTTCCTGGATTTTCTCGAGTTGCGGCAGGTGTTCTCGAGTTACGACGGGGACCTCAGGGACCCGCCCTGGTGGCCTCAGGAGAGGCCAGTCCCCATGCGAGGTGCTAGGGGGCCTCTCGGGATTCCTCTCCGGTCGATACCAAGGCCAAAAACCTTGTGTGGAGTCAGGGTCGGAACCGAGGATTCCTCTCAGGGGCTTATATGGATCTTTGGGTACTTCTGGAGTCTCGCCAGGGGAGACAGGCCTCGTCTCGAGTGGGGGCATGCACGTGCGCTTTCCTTCCAGGCTGTAGCAGCAATGTCACGCTTCCCGTCGCGTGGATCAAAGGATCTGTGGTTTTCCCTCGAGGCTTTCCCACAGGGCTGTCCCACGTTCCACCGTGGTGTGAGTCGATCCTCGGCGTGAAAGATGAGCCAGTGCAGGGCACAGAGGTTCCTCTGGAATGGACTGAGACATCTGGGGGACTCTTGGAATGGTGGTACGACCATGGAGTTCCTCTCGCCTTTCCTGTTGAGAGTGCCTCCTCTTGAGATGCGACGGGAACGCCGGGAATTCTTTCCCGTTGAAAGCAGGGAAAGGATCCCTCATCTCGAGCTACGAGGGGGAAACGGGGCTCCTCTGGATGTGGGCAGGACCATCGTGCTTCCTCTCGAGTGGAGACGGGTATGGCGGTGAACTTCTTGAGTTGCAGCAAGGGTGTGAAAGACCCTTTCGAAGTTCCAGAAGTTAGGTGTCATTAGTCTCCAGACGCCTCATCGGAAATAGGCCTCATCTCGCCTGGAAGGGAGAATTTCCTGGATTTTCTCGAGTTGCGGCAGGTGTTCTCGAGTTACGACGGGGACCTCAGGGACCCGCCCTGGTGGCCTCAGGAGAGGCCAGTCCCTAGGCGAGTTGCTAGGGGGCCTCTCGGGATTCTTCTCCCGTTGATACCGGGGCCAAAAACCTTGTGTGGAGTCAGGCCCGGAACCGAGGATTCCTCTCAGGGGCTGACATGGATCTTTGGGTACTTCTGGAGTCTCCCCAGGGGAGTCAGGCCTCGTCTCGAGTGGGGGCATGCACGTGCGCTTTCCTTCCAGGCTGTAGCAGCAATGTCACGCTTCCCGTCGCGTGGATCAAAGGATCTGTGGTTTTCCCTCGAGGCTTTCCCTCGAGGCTTTCCCACAGGGCTGTCCCACGTGCCACCGTGGTGTGAGTCGATCCTCAGCATGAAAGATGAGCCAGTGCAGGGCAAAGAGGTTCCTCTGGAATGGACTGAGACATCTGGGGGACTCTTGGAATGGTGGTACGACCATGGAGTTCCTCTCGCCTTTCCTGTTGAGAGTGCCTCCTCTTGAGATGCGACGGGAACGCCGGGAATTCTTTCCCGTTGAAAGCAGGGAGAGGATCCCTCATCTCGAGCTACGAGGGGGAAACGGGGCTCCTCTGGATGTGGGCGGGACCATCGTGCTTCCTCTCTAGTGGAGACGGGTATTGCCGGGGTCCAGCCCCGGTGGATCCAGGGAATTCGAAGGGTGGACGGCGTTGGCGTGGAAAGACTTGTTTATTTATTAATATAAGATTAGATTAAGAAACTGTAGTGCAGTAGGAAGATTAAGTGGAGAAAGAGGGCTGAATAGCTTGGTTTACGCGGAAGACCAATAAAATTCCAGACAAGGAATTTGCACCATCTACGTTGGGCCACCGGTGCCCGCTTGAATATCTAAGGGTGCCTCGCCTTAAGCTCCCTTTCTCGCGGATCTTAATAACCAGGGCAAATAAGTAGACCTGGCGAGCCTCCGCGCCCCAGATGGAAATTCAGCCTGAAATTAAAGTAAAGAGCAGAGGGAAGAAAAGGGAGAGAAAAAGAGAGAGAGAGAGAGACACGGGGGGAGCCAGATTCCCAAGAAACCAGGCCGAGACTAGTCCGAGAAACTGGTCTGAGAATCTGGTCCCGTCCTTTATTGTTCAGAAGGCCTTTTATACTTTTGATAAAACATGGAGATCAATGGGTAACACAAAGTTATGCAGCGTTAGCAGTCCAGACTCTTATCAAAACCAGGCTTTTCTCTCTGCATACCTAATTGTATACACAAGTCTTAGGTAATTTACATCATCTTCCAACCAAAAGGGCCAATTAACATTTTACAGCCTTTTTTCTGATAAGGGTTTGTCAACCACAAGACTTATTTGTGTTGATCTTCCCAAGGTCTGGTGCCACTCTCGGAAAGCACTAAAGAAAGTTACATTCTTAGACAGCAAGGATACAGCAACTTATAACAAGTAGAGGGAGTGCAGTGATTTATAGCAAAAGAGAAGCAATTAACTCAAAAGTCTAGTGTTGCTAACATCAAAACTACTATGTATCTTTTTCTACATCCTGCTTACATTAACATCCTTCCAGGTGCCTAAAAGATAAAGAATAAGGAGGTCTGGCAGCAATCCTTGAGTCAACAGTGAAAACCCTCTACCAATATAATTTTTAACTCTTTAGAAAAGGCTCTGTATCTTTAAGATGCTTTTAAGCTTTGTGCCTCCCGCGGTTGGGGGGCTGTAAGCAATTCACAAGCTGTAAGCTTTGTGCCTCTCGCGGTTGGGGGGCTGTAAGCAATTCACAAGCTGTAAGAGGTCTGGGGAACCTGTTAGGCAGACTAGAGAGCTATCAGAGGGGTTTAACTGAAACATCCCTTTCAAATGCAGAAGACTAAAACCCTGAATTGACTTTTTTCCAGAGAATATCAGAAAAGTGGAAAAGCAGAGCACAAAAGCCGGCAGATTTTTGCTGGGGTACATGCTTAGGAATATCCAGAGGGGTCCCTGAAGTCTGAGCACGCCTTGCGTATGTCAGCTTCCTTCCTCATGACCTTGTCACGGGCGGGATTCCTCACACTGGCTTCCGGCAACTCCCCCTTCTTTATTAGTTTTTTAAAAAAATTAGGTGCAGTTCAGTCGCGAGATTCCGAATGCTCTGCCGAAGAGTCCTGACAACACAAGGAAGCACGATTACAAGGAGCAGGATTATGGCACCCACAGCAGCATAGCTAGAGACAGTAGTCAGAAGAGTTTTTCCAGAAATGAAGTCAGAGAAGGTGTGGAAAAAGTCATTGGCTTCTCCTGTGGCGGTAAAATCTAATCGGGAGTGTTCCAAGGTCTGAATCTGATTATGAAGTTTCCCTAAATCTAAACTAATATCTGAGCTGTTCCAGACACCTAAAATATGATTTTTGACCCTCTCCCATTTAAAATCTGTCTCATTTACTTTCAGGGATGTAACACATATCCACCGGTAATCGGCATGACATGAAAGAGCCAATTTCATTTTCAGACTCTGTAATTCATTCCCAATATGCATTACTGCTTCTTCTAAGGCATCAATCCTTATTTCTAGCTTCCTATCTATAATTTCCTGGGTTGCCAGCGTTAGAGAAACATTTTTGGATACGGTGTCAACATATTGGGCAGTATACACTTGTTGAGACAATGATAATGCCGCCACAGTAACAGAAGTAATTGCGGTTATCAAAGCTGATATTCCCAAAACAAGTAAGCCCACAAACCGTCGTGTTCGCATTAAATCTTGTAGCTGTTGCAGTACAGCTAGGCCATGGTTATCATACCAATACGTGGCTACAGTTACAGGTACCATGAGATAGGGCGGACGTTTTAAAACCATGAAAGAGCAAACTTTATATTGAGGAGTTAAACAGGATGAAAGCATACATTGTTCACAAGACACTACATGGGGTCCACCTGTATAATTCAATTGTATGTTAAGTCTTTCAGAATCATTAGTGAAAAGAAAAACATAAGGAGAGAGTAGACAAGCTAAAATAGAGTAAATAGAGGTATTTTTTGGTCGGATTAAAATAATAGGGGCGGTAGCCGCAAGGGCTCTCCAAATTTCTGGCTGCCAAAAGGTTTTACCTCTAGTTATATAAGACAGCATAGGGGGAACAAATTGGTTATGATGCCGTCTGGTGGCAACTAACGGCCAAGAAATTGAATATTCTTTCCAATTATCCAATCTATTGATAAAGTCATCGTCAGACTCAGGGTCTTGACCTGGATTTGGGTTGCTCCAGTCCTGAATCGCACAATTTCTTCCTCCCGGCATATTGTAATCTACTCTCGAATTATAAATACAAGATTTCCAAATCGGATATCCTGAATGATCATCTATAGTTTTCCAAATAACATCTGAGGGAGCAACATCATCACAATTTGGATATTCTGATGGAGTTTTGAGAGACAAAGACTTATAGGGGCCAAGGACCCCAGGCATACGGGCTCGTAATATCCAAGCAGACCGATCCCCTATAGATGCAAATTTAGAGGTTGGGGAATCTGTCATAACTGCTTTTGTGGAGGCTCCAACGCATCCTGTCTTGGTAAAGAAGTCTCCTGTAAGGCCAGGAGGAAAATTAAAGCAGACAGGAAAATCATCTGCTAGTCCTTTAAAGGTATAATTGAAATTAATAGGGTATTGGTCTTTTGTATAGGAAGTATAAGATCCTCCCAAAAGGCGAGGCTGGTCTGTACTAACTCGTATGGGGTCACTGTTCCAAGTAACAACTTGGAAAGTTGGAGGATCCGGGAGAAACGCCCAATATTTGGTTGGAATGGGAGCAGCGCTTACCTGGCAAGAGAGCAAGGCAAGCATGGCAATAAACACCTTTTCAGGAGAGACTGACGATCCCTGTAGGGTAGCTATCCCCTGTGCCTGGCGACAGAGAGCTTTAATCTGTCCCCAGGTGGGCAAGGAGGCTTGTTGGGTTGACTGAGCTGGGCGTCCTAATGGATTCCTGCGAGGCAAAAAATCAGGGGGTGCAATATCCTGTATCTGAAGTCGTGACATCTGTCCAGTGGGTGGCTCCGATCCGCGCCTATCCGGGATCTCCAATGTCAGCTGTCCTGGGGTCAGCGGCGTTTCCCGTGCTGGCGGAGGGAGCGGGGGAAGAGGGAGTTTCTTCCTTTTTAGAGATCGCGGTGGCGGGGGATTCTGGTATCCGGGGAGCTGAGACATGGCGAATTAGTCTGTCTGGAACCCAAATCGGAGCGTCCGCGTCCTGTGGAAAAACACAAGCATACCCTCGCCCATTGGTTAATAAGGGGTCAGGACCTTTCCATTGTCCGGAAAGAAGGTCCCTCCATTTTACTAATGGTTTTGCATTCAATTGCTCTGGGCACCAATGGCGAAGCATTGCAGTGTTTCCGGATGAATCAGCATTTAAGTTATTTATTACGAAAAGAGCATGTTGCAAAATCTGATGGGGGGAACTATATTTAAATTCCCCTTCTTTTAGTTTTTGAATATGGATTTTCAGTGTTTGATGTGCTCTTTCCACAATGGCTTGTCCTTGTGGGTTATAAGGGATGCCGGTGTTATGTTTAATTTGAAATCTTGTACAGAATTGCTGAAAAGATTTAGAAGTGTAAGCAGGAGCATTATCAGTTTTTAAAGCTTTTGGCAAGCCCAGATAGGAAAAGCATGTAAAAAGATGTTGTATTACATCTTTAACTGCTTCCCCTGTACGAGCAGTGGCAATAATAACATGAGAGAAGGTATCTACAGTTACATGAACAAAAGACAGTTTTCCAAATGAAGAGACATGGGTTACATCCATTTGCCAGAGTGCATTAGGTTTGAGACCGCGAGGGTTAACTCCCAGAGGCAAAGCATTCACGGTAGTAGGACAATGTGAACAAGAACGAACAATCTCTCGGGCAGATTCTCGAGGAATTTGAAACTGGTATCGTAAGGCAGTGGCATTTTGGTGATGAAGTGAGTGAGAAGCTCGAGCTTCTTCAAAAACAGAAGCCACTGAAATCCTGGTTAACGAATCTGCCAATTCATTGAGAGCATTTAAAGGGCCAGGCAGGCCGGAATGAGCCCGAATGTGGCCGATAAAGAACGCCCGGTTTCTTTTCCATATTTGCTGCTGCAGTTTAGTTAACAAATGGAAGATAGCAGTTTTGTTTTCAGGCAAAACTGCAGTCTCAATGTGTGGAAACAGCCTGACCACATACTGAGAGTCAGAATAAAGGTTAAATTCTTTCTCCGCAAACATAACAAAGGCCTCAATAACAGCTGTGATTTCAGCCCTTTGAGCTGAAGTTTCTTGTGTTTCCAAAAGTTTTTGATGATCTCTTGTGACTATAGAGGCTCTACCGTTAGCCGATCCATCAGTAAAGACTACCTGAGCATCTGAAATAGGGAACTGTTTACACCGGACAGGAAAAATAACTGGATGGTTAGACATAAAATTTAGTAAAACATGCGAGGGTAAATGATGCAAAATTTGACCACAGTAATTCCCTATGGCAATCTGCCAGTCTTCATCAAACATTAAAAGAGCATCAAGCTGCTCCTTATTATATGGAATTACAATCTCTGATGGCTCTTTACCAAACAATTCAATGCTCCGCTTCCTTCCTTTTAGCATTAATGTGGCAATTAAACCAGGATAAGAAGCCACGACTTTTTTAGCTTGGGTAGGAAGATGGATCCATTCTAAAGGGCCGCGTTGCCACAGAACTCCCGTAGGCGCCGTTGGAGTAGCTAGGCAAAGGAACTGCCACGTCATCGTCAAATCAATTCTTTTTACATAGCTATTTGATAAGGCTGCTTCTACTTTGCCTAGGGCTTCTTGAGCCTCAGCTGTTAATTGTCTTTTTGAGGTTGGATCAGGATCCCCGCGTAAAGTGTTAAAAAGAGGTTTTAATTCGGCAGTGGTTAATTTTAAATATGGTCTAATCCAATTAATATCACCTAAGAGTTTTTGATAATCATTTAAAGTAATAAGATGGTCTTTTCTCAATTGCAGCGGGGTATGAGTCACCGTTTCCGAATTTATGACTCTTCCTAAGTAAGTTATGGGCGGATTGATTTGAATTTTTTCTGGGGCAATTTTTAGGCCTCTGTCTGTCAATGCCTGGGTCAGGTCCTGGAGCACAGTCTGCAGGTGAACTCTATCAGGATGAGCTATTAAAATATCATCCATATAGTGAATCATATACACGTGTTCATATTTAGCCCTAGTATCTTCTAGAGCGGCATTAACAAATTTTTGGCATAAAGTAGGGCTATTTTTCATTCCCTGAGGCAGAACCTTCCACTGAAACCGTAAATAAGGCTGTTTAAGATTTTCTGATGGCAGACTAAAGGCAAATCGCTTTTTATCCTCAGGATTTAAGGGAATAGTGAAAAAACAATCTTGTAAATCAATAACAATTATATTATATCCCTCTGGAACGGCTACTGGGGAAGGGAGCCCAGGCTGTAAGGCCCCCATGTCCTCCATGGTGGCATTAATAGCTCTCAAATCCTGTAAAAGTCGCCATTTACCAGATTTTTTCTTAATGACAAAAATAGGAGTGTTCCAGGGGCTATTGGAGGGCTCAATATGTCCCAATTCTAATTGTTCAAAGATTAATGCTTTAGCTGCCAATAATTTTTCCTTATGCAGAGGCCACTGTTCTACCCACACCGGATCTTGAGATTTCCATGTGATGGGGTCGGCAGCAAAAACAATGGCCTCAATTATAAATTTGGATATCCCAATCCAGCACGTAGCTTGCGAGGAGTTGGGCAAATTGGCTCAATTATTCCTGTCTGTTGTTTACCCAATCCTTTTGATGGATCATAGCCCATCTGCAACATCTGAGAGGTCACTTTATCATCAGGGCTAAAAAGTAACACTCCCATTTGAGATAGCACGTCCCTCCCCCACAGGGTAAGGGGGAGCGAAGGAACGACATAAGGTTGGAAAGTTCCACGGGTATCCTCAAATTGCCAATCTAAAATTTTTGCACTTTTGGCTATTGTGGGGGCTCTTCCTATCCCCACCAAGTTATTTTCAGTAGTATGTGTGGGCCAGGAGCTGGGCCAGTCTTTTCCTGAAATGCAAGAAACATCTGCTCCTGTGTCTAATAACCCCACAATAGACTTGCCATTAATCAGGATAGTCTTCATAGGACGTTTCTGAGTAATTTCTGTTATCCAAAAAACCATATCACTAGACCCAAATCCTTTATCCTGCCTTTCATTTTGAGTAGCTGTGCGCCCAATTGCAGTGTGGTAAGGCAAAAGCAAAAGTTGGGCTATTCTTTGTCCCTGATGTATTTGGAAAGTTTTAGTTGGGGGTGAAATCATTATCTGGATTTCTCCTGTATAATCTGAGTCAATTACTCCAGGGATGATTGTGAGACCTTGCATAGCTAAGGAACTTCTGCCTAGTATAATTCCTACTAAACCTGTTGGTAATGGGCCTTTAACTCCTGTAGGTATTTTTACAGTGGGGCTATCTGGTGTTAATATTGCTGAGGTGGTGGAACTGAGGTCCAGTCCTGCGCTGCCTGGGGTTGCTCTGATGAGTTCTGCGATGGGACGAAGGGAATGAATGGGTTCAGTGAGGCTGCCCCAATTGTTGTCGGGGCCTGAGGCTGGCCCCTCAATCCGTTTCCCGACTGCTGGTCGGGGCCCCAAAAGGCTCCATTTCTATGGAATTGTGACCTACATTCTTTTGCCCAGTGATATCCTTTTTGACAACGAGGGCAGAGAGATCTAGGGAGATTAGTAGGCACAGCCGGGGAGGGAGAATTCGGCAGAGAAGAACCGGCTGCTTTTTGGGGACAAGCTCGCATAAGGTGCCCTTCCCGTCCGCAAGAGAAGCAGGCCTTGGATAAACCAATATTCTGGCCTGGACTACTGGAATGACTCTTTGACGGGTTATTTCTATTTGTAAAAAAGGACTGTACTGCCTGCTGGTAAGAATTTCCCTTTATGGCTGCAGCTATGGCAACGCCCTGCATCATCGCTGGTCCTACATCTGCACATTGCCTGATATAATCTATTATTTCCCCAGTTTTTTTAATAGGACGTAAAATGGCCTGGCAGGTAGAATTAGCATTTTCAAATGCCAGTTGTTTTATCAATATACTAGCTGCCTCAGTGTTGGAAATTACTCTGTTGACTGCCTCTGCAAGTCTTGATATAAAGTCTTCACATGGCTCTTCTGGTTTTTGTTTAACATTTGAGAAGGAAGAGGTAGATTCTTTCCCTTCAGGCAACAAACGCCAAGCCCCAAGGGCGCAGGCGGTTACTTGATCTAAAGTGGTTTTATCTAATCCCATTTGATCTCTAAGTGTTCCAAAATCATTAGTCCCTGCCAACATATTTTTTATAATATATCTTGGGCCATATTTTTGGTTAGCATCAGCCTGTTTTTGGGCTAGATCTTCATATTCAGTTCTCCAAAGTACATATTGACCTCCAGACAGACAAGCTTTAGCGACTGTCTTCCAGTCATGGGGTGTCATCCATCTGCCCGCTAAAGCTTCCACCAATGATACAGTGTACGGGGCTTTAGGCCCATACAAAGCACAAGCCTGTTTGAGTTCTTTAATCATTTTCATTGGAATGGGTTCCCAGTGGGGGGCTGTTCTCCCACCACTTCCACCAAATATTATGGGGAAACAAGCCTCAAGGTGGGGATCAAGTTCATCATCTGGGCTAGAGAAAACTCTTCTTCGGGGAGCTTCTAGTGGAGGCCCCTCACCCTTATAGGGAGGGGGGGGCAAGGGGTGTCCTATGTCACTTTCTTCGTACTTTGGGAATTTTTTATCCGTTCTGTGTTTAGGTCTTACGGATGTTTTATCTGGGGAATCTGGCCTTAAACTCTCAGGTGCATATAATCTGATGGGGGACATTTGTCTTGAGCCTCTGGAAGCAGAAGGCTTAATTAAGGAAATTTCTCTTGAATTTGTGGAAGCAGGTGGTCTGGTTGGGGAAGTTTTTATTAAGCTCTTTGGAGCAGATAATCTAATTGGAGAAGTTTCTCTTAAACTCCTTGGAGCATCTTTATTTAATAAAGACCAGTCCTCATCAGAATGATCTTGACTTACTTCCTCTTCCAAATCTTCCTCATCTGAAAGCTGCTCTTTTTTGTCATCTCTATCTATTACCTTTTCTTGGGCAGTCATTGCAGCTATCATTTGACTCAACTGCCGATAGTTAGGTGTAGCCTCCTTTTCATCACTCTCCTCTTCGATAGATACCTTTTTCTCTGCACTTTCCTCTTTAAGATGTACCTTTTCAGATTCAGGGGCAGGGTCTAGAGCGTCCCTAATTATATTCCATAAGGAAAAGGCGTCAGTAGGCACCTTTTGTGAGCCATGTTCAGCATGGTAAGTTTTTAGTTGTTTTCCTACTCTCTCCCAGGTGTCTAAGTTAACAGTGCCTTCTTCTGGAAACCAGGGACACTGTTCTTGTACAAAGGAAAAAAATGAATGAATATTGGATTTTTTAACTTTAATTCCTCGTTTAGTTAGTAACTGCAAGATTACTCCTGTAAAAAGCTGTCTTTCTTTTGATTCACTGTTACCCATGTCAGAAAATTAAGTCTTATAGAAAAGTCTACCTCAACAAAAAGGTTTTACCTTTGGCGAGGGGGGTTTTGTTTTCAACCCTAAGATAGCAGGTTTCTTTTCAACCTCTAGAGCACCAGGTTTCTCTTAAACCCTTGAACACTTCCCACTCCTCCTCACCCTGTCTATCCTACAGGGGGGTCCGCGGCACCCTGAGTGGGGTCCTAGCCGTCCCGAACACTCAACACTGGGGGAGTACCCGAAAGTACTCCGGGGGGAGTGATTAAGTCACTCCGGGGGGGAGCAACAGAGAGTGCTCCGGGGGGAGCAACAGAGAGTGCTCCGGGGGGAGCTACAGAGAGTGCTCCGGGGGGAGCTTTTGCTCCGAGGAACCTACCTTCGAATAGCCTGTTCCGGGCGCCACTTGCCGGGGTCCAGCCCCGGTGGATCCAGGGAATTCGAAGGGTGGACGGCGTTGGCGTGGAAAGACTTGTTTATTTATTAATATAAGATTAGATTAAGAAACTGTAGTGCAGTAGGAAGATTAAGTGGAGAAAGAGGGCTGAATAGCTTGGTTTACGCGGAAGACCAATAAAATTCCAGACAAGGAATTTGCACCATCTACGTTGGGCCACCGGTGCCCGCTTGAATATCTAAGGGTGCCTCGCCTTAAGCTCCCTTTCTCGCGGATCTTAATAACCAGGGCAAATAAGTAGACCTGGCGAGCCTCCGCGCCCCAGATGGAAATTCAGCCTGAAATTAAAGTAAAGAGCAGAGGGAAGAAAAGGGAGAGAAAAAGAGAGAGAGAGAGAGACACGGGGGGAGCCAGATTCCCAAGAAACCAGGCCGAGACTAGTCCGAGAAACTGGTCTGAGAATCTGGTCCCGTCCTTTATTGTTCAGAAGGCCTTTTATACTTTTGATAAAACATGGAGATCAATGGGTAACACAAAGTTATGCAGCGTTAGCAGTCCAGACTCTTATCAAAACCAGGCTTTTCTCTCTGCATACCTAATTGTATACACAAGTCTTAGGTAATTTACATCATCTTCCAACCAAAAGGGCCAATTAACATTTTACAGCCTTTTTTCTGATAAGGGTTTGTCAACCACAAGACTTATTTGTGTTGATCTTCCCAAGGTCTGGTGCCACTCTCGGAAAGCACTAAAGAAAGTTACATTCTTAGACAGCAAGGATACAGCAACTTATAACAAGTAGAGGGAGTGCAGTGATTTATAGCAAAAGAGAAGCAATTAACTCAAAAGTCTAGTGTTGCTAACATCAAAACTACTATGTATCTTTTTCTACATCCTGCTTACATTAACATCCTTCCAGGTGCCTAAAAGATAAAGAATAAGGAGGTCTGGCAGCAATCCTTGAGTCAACAGTGAAAACCCTCTACCAATATAATTTTTAACTCTTTAGAAAAGGCTCTGTATCTTTAAGATGCTTTTAAGCTTTGTGCCTCCCGCGGTTGGGGGGCTATAAGCAATTCACAAGCTGTAAGCTTTGTGCCTCTCGCGGTTGGGGGGCTGTAAGCAATTCACAAGCTGTAAGAGGTCTGGGGAACCTGTTAGGCAGACTAGAGAGCTATCAGAGGGGTTTAACTGAAACATCCCTTTCAAATGCAGAAGACTAAAACCCTGAATTGACTTTTTTCCAGAGAATATCAGAAAAGTGGAAAAGCAGAGCACAAAAGCCGGCAGATTTTTGCTGGGGTACATGCTTAGGAATATCCAGAGGGGTCCCTGAAGTCTGAGCACCCCTTGCGTATGTCAGCTTCCTTCCTCATGACCTTGTCACGGGCGGGATTCCTCACACTGGCTTCCGGCAGGGTATGGTGGTGAACTTCTTGAGTTGCAGCAAGGCTGTGAAAGACCCTTTCGAAGTTCCAGAGGTAAGGTGTCATTAGTCTCCAGACGCCTCATCGGAAATAGGCCTCATCTCGCCTGGAAGGGAGAACTTCCTGGATTTTCTCGAGTTGCGGCAGGTGTTCTCGAGTTACGACGGGGACCTCAGGGACCCGCCGTGGTGGCCTCAGGAGAGGCCAGTCCCTATGCGAGTTGCTAGGGGGCCTCTCGGGATTCCTCTCCCGTCGATACCGGGGCCAAAAACCTTCTGTGGAGTCAGGGCCGGAACCGAGGATTCCTCTCAGGGGCTGACATGGATCTTTGGGTACTTCTGGAGTCTCCCCAGGGGAGTCAGGCCTCGTCTCGAGTGGGGGCATGCACGTGCACTTTCCTTCCAGGCTGTAGCAGCAATGTCACGCTTCCCGTCGCGTGGATCAAATGATCTGCGGTTTTCCCTCGAGGCTTTCCCTCGAGGCTTTCCCACAGGGCTGTCCCATGTGACACCGTGGTGTGAGTCGATTCTCGGCGTGAAAAATGAGCCAGTGCAGGGCAAAGAGGTTCCTCTGGAATGGACTGAGACATCTGGGGGACTCTTGGAATGGTGGTACGACCATGGAGTTCCTCTCGCCTTTCCTGTTGAGAGTGCCTCCTCTTGAGATGCGATGGGAACGCCGGGAATTCTTTCCCGTTGAAAGCAGGGAAAGGATCCCTCATCTCGAGCTACGAGGGGGAAACGGGGCTCCTCTGGATGTGGGCGGGACCATCGTGCTTCCTCTCGAGTGGAGACGGGTATGGCGGTGAACTTCTTGAGTTGCAGCAAGGGTGTGAAAGACCCTTTGGAAGTTCCAGAGGTTAGGTGTCATTAGTCTCCAGACGCCTCATCGGAAATAGGCCTCATCTCGCCTGGAAGGGAGAACTTCCTGGATTTTCTCGAGTTGCGGCAGGTGTTCTCGAGTTACGACGGGGACCTCAGGGACCCGCCCTGGTGGCCTCAGGAGAGGCCAGTCCCCATGCGAGTTGTTAGGGGGCCTCTCGGGATTCCTCTCCCGTCGATACCGGGGCCAAAAACCTTGTGTGGAGTCAGGGCCGGAACCGAGGATTCCTCTCAGGGGCTGACATGGATCTTTGGGTACTTCTGGAGTCTCCCCAGGGGAGTCAGGCCTCGTCTCGAGTGGGGGCATGCACGTGCGCTTTCCTTCCAGGCTTTAGGAGCAATGTCACGCTTCCCGTCGCGTGGATCAAAGGATCTGTGGTTTTCCCTCGAGGCTTTCCCTCGAGGCTTTCCCACAGGGCTGTCCCACGTGCGAAGGTGGTGTGAGTCGATCCTCGGCGTGAAAGATGAGCCAGTGCAGGGCAAAGAGGTTCCTCTGGAATGGACTGAGACATCTGGGGGACTCTTGGAATGGTGGTACGACCATGGAGTTCCTCTCGCCTTTCCTGTTGAGAGTGCCTCCTCTTGAGATGCGACGGGAACGCCGGGAATTCTTTCCCGTTGAAAGCAGGGAAAGGATCCCTCATCTCGAGCTCCGAGGGGGAAACGGGGCTCCTCTGGATGTGGGCGGGACTATCGTGCTTCCTCTCGAGTGGAGACGGGTATGGCGGTGAACTTCTTGAGTTGCAGCAAGGGTGTGAAAGACCCTTTCGAAGTTCCAGAGGTTAGGTGTCATTAGTCTCCAGACGCTTCATCGGAAATAGGCCTCATCTCGCCTGGAAGGGAGAACTTCCTGGATTTTCTCAAGTTGCGGCAGGTGTTCTCGAGTTACGACGGGGACCTCAGGGACCCGCCCTGGTGGCCTCAGGAGAGGCCAGTCCCCATGCGAGTTGCTAGGGGGCCTCTCGGGATTCCTCTCCCGTCGATACCGGGGCCAAAAAGCTTGTGTGGAGTCAGGGCCGGAACCGAGGATTCTTCTCAGGGGCTGACATGGATCTTTGGGTACTTCTGGAGTCTCCCCAGGGGAGTCAGGCCTCGTCTCGAGTGGGTGCATGCACGTGCGCTTTCCTTCCAGGCTGTAGCAGCAATGTCACGCTTCCCGTCGCGTGGATCAAAGGATCTGTGGTTTTCCCTCGAGGCTTTCCCTCGAGGCTTTCCCACAGGGCTGTCCCACGTGCCACCGTGTTGTGAGTCGATCCTCGGCGTGAAAGATGAGCCAGTGCAGGGCAAAGAGGTTCCTCTGGAATTGACTGAGACATCTGGGGGACTCTTGGAATGGTGGTACGACCATGGAGTTCCTCTCGCCTTTCCTGTTGAGAGTGCCTCCTCTTGAGATGCGACGGGAATGCCGGGAATACTTTCCCGTTGAAAGCAGGGAAAGGATCCCTCATCTCGAGCTACGAGGGGGAAACGGGGCTCCTCTGGATGTGGGCGGGACCATCGTGCTTCCTCTCGAGTGGAGACGGGTATGGCGGTGAACTTCTTGAGTTGCAGCAAGGGTGTGAAAGACCCTTTCGAAGTTCCAGAGGTTAGGTGTCATTAGTCTCCAGAGGCCTCATCGGAAATAGGCCTCATCTCGCCTGGAAGGGAGAACTTCCTGGATTTTCTCGAGTTGCGGCAGGTGTTCTCGAGTTACGACGGGGACCTCAGGGACCCGCCCTGGTGGCCTCAGGAGAGGCCAGTCCCCATGCGAGTTGCTAGGGGGCCTCTCGGGATTCCTCTCCCGTCGATACCCGGCCAAAAAGCTTGTGTGGAGTCAGGGCCGGAACCGAGGATTCCTCTCAGGGGCTGACATGGATCTTTGGGTACTTCTGGAGTCTCCCCAGGGGAGTCAGGCCTCGTCTCGAGTGGGGGCATGCACGTGCGCTTTCCTTCCAGGCTGTAGCAGCAATGTCACGCTTCCCGTCGCGTGGATCAAAGGATCTGTGGTTTTCCCTCGAGGCTTTCCCTCGAGGCTTTCCCACAGGGCTGTCCCACGTGCCACCGTGTTGTGAGTCGATCCTCGGCATGAAAGATGAGCCAGTGCAGGGCAAAGAGGTTCCTCTGGAATGGACTGAGACATCTGGGGGACTCTTGGAATGGTGGTACGACCATGGAGTTCCTCTCGCCTTTCCTGTTGAGAGTGCCTCCTCTTGAGATGCGACGGGAACGCCGGGAATACTTTCCCGTTGAAACCAGGGAAAGGATCCCTCATCTCTAGCTACGAGGGGGAAACGGGGCTCCTCTGGATGTGGGCGGGACCATCGTGCTTCCTCTCGAGTGGAGACGGGTATGGCGGTGAACTTCTTGAGTTGCAGCAAGGGTGTGAAAGACCCTTTCGAAGTTCCAGAGGTTTGGTGTCATTAGTCTCCAGAGGCCTCATCGGAAATAGGCCTCATCTCGCCTGGAAGGGAGAACTTCCTGGATTTTCTCGAGTTGCGGCAGGTGTTCTCGAGTTACGACGGGGACCTCAGGGACCCGCCCTGGTGGCCTCCGGAGAGGCCAGTCCCCAGGCGAGTTGCTAGGGGGCCTCTCGGGATTCCTCTCCCGTCGATACCGGGGCCAAAAACCTTGTGTGGAGTCAGGGCCGGAACCGAGAATTCCTCTCAGGGGCTGACATGGATCTTTGGGTACTTCTGGAGTCTCCCCAGTGGAGTCAGGCCTCGTCTTGAGTGGGGGCATGCACGTGCTCTTTCCTTCCAGGCTGTAGCAGCAATGTCACGCTTCCCGTCCCGTGGATCAAAGGATCTGTGGTTTTCCCACGAGGCTTTCCCTCGAGGCTTTCCCACAGGGCTGTCCCACGTGCCACCGTGGTGTGAGTCGATCCTCGGCGTGAAAGATGAGCCAGTGCAGGGCAAAGAGGTTCCTCTGGAATGGACTGAGACATCTGGGGGACTCTTGGAATGGTGGTACGACCATGGAATTCCTCTCGCCTTTCCTGTTGAGAGTGCCTCCTCTTGAGATGCGACGGGAACGCAGGGAATTCTTTCCCGTTGAAAGCAGGGAAAGGATCCCTCATCTCGAGCTACGAGGGGGAAACGGGGCTCCTTTGGATGTGGTCGGGACCATCGTGCTTCCTCTCGAGTGGAGACGGGTATGGTGGTGAACTTCTTGAGTTGCAGCAAGGGTGTGAAAGACCCTTTCGAAGTTCCAGAGGTTAGGTGTCATTAGTCTCCAGACGCCTCATCGGAAATAGGCCTCATCTCGCCTGGAAGGGAGAACTTCCTGGATTTTCTCGAGTTGCTGCAGGTGTTCTCGAGTTACGACGGGGACCTCAGGGACCGGCCCTGGTGGCCTCAGGAGAGGCCAGTCCCCATGCGAGGTGCTAGGGGGCCTCTTGGGATTCCTCTCCCGTCGATACCGGGGCCAAAAAGCTTGTGTGGAGTCAGGGCCGGAACCGAGGATTCCTCTCAGGGGCTGACATGGATCTTTGGGTACTTCTGGAGTCTCCCCAGGGGAGTCAGGCCTCGTCTCGAGTGGGGGCATGCACGTGCGCTTTCCTTCCAGGTTGTAGCAGCAATGTCACGCTTCCCGTCGCGTGGATCAAAGGATCTGTGGTTTTCCCTCGAGGCTTTCCCTCGAGGCTTTCCCACAGGGCTGTCCCACGTGCCACCGTGTTGTGAGTCGATCCTCGGCGTGAAAGATGAGCCAGTGCAGGGCAAAGAGGTTCCTCTGGAATGGACTGAGACATCTGGGGGACTCTTGGAATGGTGGTACGACCATGGAGATCCTCTCGCCTTTCCTGTTGAGAGTGCCTCCTCTTGAGATGCGACGGGAACGCCGGGAATTCTTTCCCGTTGAAAGCAGGGAAAGGATCCCTCATCTCGAGCACCGAGGGGAAAACGGGGCTCCTCTGGATGTGGGCGGGACCATCGTGCTTCCTCTCGAGTGGAGACGGGTATGGCGGAGAACTTCTTGAGTTGCAGCAAGGGTGTGAAAGACCCTTTCAAAGTTCCAGAGGTTAGGTGTCATTAGTCTCCAGACGCCTCATCGGAAATAGGCCTCATCTCGCCTGGAAGGGAGAACTTCCTGGATTTTCTCGAGTTGCGGCAGGTGTTCTTAAGTTACGACGGGGAACTCAGGCACCCGCCCTGGTGGCCTCAGGAGAGGCCAGTCCCCATGCGAGTTGCTAGGGGGCCTCTCGGGATTCCTCTCCCGTCGATACCGGGGCCAAAAACCTTGAGTGGAGTTAGGGCCGGAACCGAGGATTCCTCTCAGGGGCTAATATGGATCTTTGGGTACTTCTGGAGTCTCCCCAGGGGAGTCAGGCCTCGTCTCGAGTGGGGGCATGCACGTGCGCTTTCCTTCCAGGCTGTAGCAGCAATGTCACGCTTCCCGTCACGTGGATCAAAGGATCTGTGGTTTTCCCTCGATGCTTTCCCTCGAGGCTTTCCCACAGGGCTGTCCCACGTGCCACCGTGGTGTGAGTCGATCCTCGGCGTGAAAGATGAGCCAGTGCAGGGCAAAGAGTTTCCTCTGGAATGGACTGAGACATCCGGGGGACTCTTGGAATGGTGGTACGACCATGGAGTTCCTCTCGCCTTTCCTGTTGAGAGTGCCTACTCTTGAGATGCGACGGGAACGCCGGGAATTCTTTCCCGTTGAAAGCAGGGAAAGGATCCCTCATCTTGAGCTACGAGGGGGAAACGGGGCTCCTCTGGATGTGGGCGGGACCATCGTGCTTCCTCTCGAGTGGAGACGGGTATGGCGGTGAACTTCTTGAGTTGCAGCAAGGGTGTGAAAGACCCTTTCGAAGTTCCAGAGGTTAGGTGTCATTAGTCTCCAGACGCCTCATCGGAAATAGGCCTCATCTCGCCTGGAAGGGAGAACTTCCTAGATTTTCTCGAGTTGCGGCAGGTGTTCTCGAGTTACGACGGGGACCTCAGGGACCCGCCCTGGTGGCCTCAGGAGAGGCCAGTCCCCATGCGAGTTGCTAGGGGGCCTCTCGGGATTCCTCTCCCGTCGATACCGGGGCCAAAAAGCTTGTGTGGAGTCAGGGCCGGAACCGAGGATTCCTCTCAGGGGCTGACATGGATCTTTGGGTACTTCTGGAGTCTCCCCAGGGGAGTCAGGCCTCGTCTCGAGTGGGGACATGCACGTGCACTTTCCTTCCAGGCTGTAGCAGCAATGTCACGCTTCCCGTCGCGTGGATCAAAGGATCTGTGGTTTTCCCTCGAGGATTTCCCACAGGGCTGTCCCACGTGCCACCGTGGTGTGAGTCGATCCTCGGCGTGAAAGATGAGCCAGTGCAGGGCAAAGAGGTTCCTCTGGAATGGACTGAGACATCTGGGGGACTCTTGGAATGGTGGTACGACCATGGAGTTCCTCTCGCCTTTCCTGTTGAGAGTGCCTCCTCTTGAGATGCGACGGGAACGCCGGGAATTCTTTCCCGTTGAAAGCAGGGAAAGGATCCCTCATCTCGAGCTACGAGGGGGAAACGGGGCTCCTCTGGATGTGGGCGGGACCATCGTGCTTCCTCTCGAGTGGAGACGGGTATGGCGGTTAACTTCTTGAGTTGCAGCAAGGGTGTGAAAGACCCTTTCGAAGTTCCAGAGGTTAGGTGTCATTAGTCTCCAGAGGCCTCATCGGAAATAGGCCTCATCTCGCCTGGAAGGGAGAACTTCCTGGATTTTCTCGAGTAGCGGCAGGTGTTCTCGAGTTACGACGGGGACCTCAGGGACCCGCCCTGGTGGCCTCAGGAGAGGCCAGTCCCTAGGCGAGTTGCTAGGGGGCTTCTCGGGATTCCTCTTCCGTTGATACCGGGGCCAAAAACCTTGTGTGGAGTCAGGGCCGGAACCGAGGATTCCTCTCAGGGGCTGACATGGATCTTTGGGTACTTCTGGAGTCTCCCCAGGGGAGTCAGGCCTCGTCTCGAGTGGGGGCATGCACGTGCGCTTTCCTTCCAGGCTGTAGCAGCAATGTCACGCTTCCCGTCGCGTGGATCAAAGGATCTGTGGTTTTCCCTCGAGGCTTTCCCTCGAGCCTTTCCACAGGGCTGTCCCACGTGCCACCGTGGTGTGAGTCGATCCTCGGCGTGAAAGATGAGCCAGTGCAGGGCAAAGAGGTTCCTCTGGAATGGACTGAGACATCTGGGGGACTCTTGGAATGGTGGTACGACCATGGAGTTCCTCTCGCCTTTCCTGTTGAGAGTGCCTCCTCTTGAGATGCGACGGGAACGCCGGGAATTCTTTCCCGTTGAAAGCAGGGAAAGGATCCCTCATCTCGAGCTAGGAGGGGGAAACGGGGCTCCTCTGGATGTGGGCGGGACCATCGTGCTTCCTCTCGAGTGGAGACGGGTATGGCGGTGAACTTCTTGAGTTGCAGCAAGGGTGTGAAAGACCCTTTCGAAGTTCCAGAGGTTAGGTGTCATTAGTCTCCAGACGCCTCATCGGAAATAGGCCTCATCTCGCCTGGAAGGGAGAACTTCCTGGATTTTCTCGAGTTGCGGCAGGTGTTCTCGAGTTACGACGGGGACCTCAGGGACCCGCCCTGGTGGCCTCAGGAGAGGCCAGTCCCCATGCGAGTTGCTAGGGGGCCTCTCGGGATTCCTCTCCCGTCAATACCGGGGCCAAAAAGCTTGTGTGGAGTCAGGGCCGGAACCGAGGATTCCTCTCAGGGGCTGACATGGATCTTTGGGTACTTCTGGAGTCTCCCCAGGGGAGTCAGGCCTCGTCTCGAGTGGGGGCATGCACGTGCGCTTTCCTTCCACGCTGTAGCAGCAATGTCACGCTTCCCGTCGCGTGGATCAAAGGATCTGTGGTTTTCCCTCGAGGCTTTCCTTCGAGGCTTTCCCACAGGGCTGTCCCACGTGCCACCGTGTTGTGAGTCGATCCTCGGCGTGAAAGATGAGCCAGTGCAGGGCAAAGAGCTTTCTCTGGAATGGACTGAGACATCTGGGGGACTCTTGGAATGGTGGTACGACCATGGAGTTCCTCTCGCCTTTCCTGTTGAGAGTGCCTCCTCTTGAGATGCGACGGGAACGCCGGGAATACTTTCCCGTTGAAAGCAGGGAAAGGATCCCTCATCTCGAGCTCCGAGGGGGATACGGGGCTCCTCTGGATGTGGGCGGGACCATCATGTTTCCTCTCGAGTGGAGACGGGTATGGCGGTGAACTTCTTGAGTTGCAGCAAGGGTGTGAAAGACCCTTTCGAAGTTCCAGAGGTTAGGTGTCATTAGTCTCCAGACGCCTCATCGGAAATAGGCCTCATCTCGCCTGGAAGGGAGAACTTCCTGGATTTTCTCGAGTTGCGGCAGGTGTTCTCGAGTTACGACGGGGACCTCAGGGACCGGCCCTGGTGGCCTCAGGAGAGGCCAGTCCCCATGCGAGTTGCTAGGGGGCCTCTCGGGATTCCTCTCCCGTCGATACCGGGGCCAAAAAGCTTGTGTGGAGTCAGGGCCGGAACCGAGGATTCCTCTCAGGGGATGACATGGATCTTTGGGTACTTCTGGAGTCTCCCCAGGGGAGTCAGGCCTCGTCTCGAGTGGGGGCATGCACGTGCGCTTTCCTTCCAGGCTGTAGCAGCAATGTCACGCTTCCCGTCGCGTGGATCAAAGGATCTGTGGTTTTCCCTCGAGGCTTTCCCTCGAGGCTTTCCCACAGGGCTGTCCCACGTGCCACCGTGTTGTGAGTCGATCCTCGGCGTGAAAGATGAGCCAGTGCAGGGCAAAGAGGTTCCTCTGGAATGGACTGAGACATCTGGGGGACTCTTGGAATGGTGGTACGACCATGGAGTTCCTCTCGACTTTCCTGTTGAGAGTGCCTCCTCTTGAGATGCGACGGGAACGCCGGGAATTCTTTCCCGTTAAAAGCAGGGAAAGGATCCCTCATCTCGATCTAGGAGGGGGAAACGGGGCTCCTCTGGATGTGGGCGGGACCATCGTGCTTCCTCTCGAGTGGAGACGGGTATGGCGGTGAACTTCTTGAGTTGCAGCAAGGGTGTGAAAGACCCTTTCGAAATTTCAGAGGTTTGGTGTCATTAGTCTCCAGAGGCCTCATCGGAAATAGGCCTCATCTCGCCTGGAAGGGAGAACTTCCTGGATTTTATCGAGTTGCGGCAGGTGTTCTCGAGTTACGACGGGGACCTCAGGGACCGGCCCTGGTGGCCTCAGGAGAGGCCAGTCCCCATGCGAGTTGCTAGGGGGCCTCTTGGGATTCCTCTCCCGTCGATACCGGGGCCAAAAAGCTTGTGTGGAGTCAGGGCCAGAACCGAGGATTCCTCTCAGGGGCTGACATGGATCTTTGGGTACTTCTGGAGTCTCCCCAGGGGAGTCAGGCCTCGTCTCGAGTGGGGGCATGCACGTGCGCTTTCCTTCCAGGCTGTAGCAGCAATGTCACGCTTCCCGTCGCGTGGATCAAAGGATATGTGGTTTTCCCTCGAGGCTTTCCCTCGAGGCTTTCCCACAGGGCTGTCCCACGTGCCACCGTGTTGTGAGTCGATCCTCGGCGTGAAAGATGAGCCAGTGCAGGGCAAAGAGGTTCCTCTGGAATGGACTGAGACATCTGGGGGACTCTTGGAATGGTGGTACGACCATGGAGTTCCTCTCGCCTTTCCTGTTGAGAGTGCCTCCTCTTGAGATGCGACGGGAACGCCGGGAATTCTTTCCCGTTGAAAGCAGGGAAAGGATCCCTCATCTCGAGCTAGGAGGGGGAAACGGGGCTCCTCTGGATGTGGGCGGGACCATCGTGCTTCCTCTCGAGTGGAGACGGGTATGGCGGTGAACTTCTTGAGTCGCAGCAAGGGTGTGAAAGACCCTTTCGAAGTTCCAGAGGTTAGGTGTCATTAGTCTCCAGACGCCTCATCGGAAATAGGCCTCATCTCGCCTGGAAGGGAGAACTTCCTGGATTTTCTCGAGTTGCGGCAGGTGCTCTCGAGTTACGACGAGGACCTCAGGGACCCGCCCTGGTGGCCTCAGGAGAGGCCAGTCCCCATGCGAGTTGCTAGGAGGCCTCTCGGGATTCCTCTCCCGTCGATACCGGGGCCAAAAACCTTGTGTGGAGTCAGGGCCGGAACCGAGGATTCCTCTCAGGGGCTGACATGGATCTTTGGGTACTTCTGGAGTCTCCCCAGGGGAGTCAGGCCTCGTCTCGAGTGGGGGCATGCACGTGCGCTTTCCTTCCAGGCTGTAGCAGCAATGTCACGCTTCCCGTCGCGTGGATCAAAGGATCTGTGGTTTTCCCTCGAGGCTGTCCCTCGAGGCTTTCCCTCGAGGCTTTCCCACAGGGCTGTCCCACGTGCCACCGTGGTGTGAGTCGATCCTCGGCGTGAAAGATGAGCCAGTGCAGGGCAAAGAGGTTCCTCTGGAATGGACTGAGACATCTGGGGGACTCTTGGAATGGTGGTACGACCATGGAGTTCCTCTCGCCTTTCCTGTTGAGAGTGACTCCTCTTGAGATGCGACGGGAACGCAGGGAATTCTTTCCCGTTGAAAGCAGGGAAAGGATCCCTCATCTCGAGCTACGAGGGGGAAACGGGGCTCCTTTGGATGTGGTCGGGACCATCTTGCTTCCTCTCGAGTGGAGACGGGTATGGTGGTGAACTTCTTGAGTCGCAGCAAGGGTGTGAAAGACCCTTTCGAAGTTCCAGAGGTTAGGTGTCATTAGTCTCCAGAGGCCTCATCGGAAATAGGCCTCATCTCGCCTGCAAGGGAGAACTTCCTGGATTTTCTCGAGTTGCGGCAGGTGTTCTCGAGTTACGACGGGTATCTCAGGGACCCGCCCTGGTGGCCTCAGGAGAGGCCAGTCCCCATGCGAGTTGCTAGGGGGCCTCTCTGGATTCCTCTCCCGTCGATACCGGGGCCAAAAACCTTGTGTGGAGTCAGGGCCGGATCCGAGGATTCCTCTCAGGGGCTGACATGGATCTTTGGGTACTTGTGGAGTCTCCCCAGGGGAGTCAGGCCTCGTCTCTAGTGGGGGCATGCACGTGGGCATTCCTTCCAGGCTCTAGCAGCAATGTCACGCGTCCCGTTGCGTGGATCAAAGGATCTGTGGCTTTCCCTCGGGGCTTTCCCTCGAGGCTTTCCCACAGGGCTGTTCCACGTGCAACCGTGATGTGAGTCGATCCTCGGCGTGAAAGATGAGCCAGTGCAGGGCAAAGAGGTTCCTCTGGAATGGACTGAGACATCTGGGGGACTCTTGGAATGGTGGTACGACCATGGAGTTCCTCTCGCCTTTCCTGTTGAGAGTGCCTCCTCTTGAGATGCGACGGGAACGCCGGGAATTCGTTCCCGTTGAAAGCAGGGAAAGGATCCCTCATCTCGAGCTACGAGGGGGAAACGGGGCTCCTCTGGATGTGGGCGGGACCATCGTGCTTCCTCTCGAGTGGAGACGGGTATGGCGGTGAACTTCTTGAGTTGCAGCAAGGGTGTGAAAGACCCTTTCGAAGTTCCAGAGGTTAGGTGTCATTAGTCTCCAGACGCCTCATCGGAAATAGGCCTCATTTCGCCTGGAAGGGAGAACTTCCTGGATTTTGTCGAGTTGCGGCAGGTGTTCTCGAGTTACGACGCGGACCTCAGGGACCCGCCCTGGTGGACTCAGGAGAGGCCAGTCCCCATGCGAGGTGCTAGGGGGCCTCTCGGGATTCCTCTCCCATCGATACCGGGGCCAAAAACCTTGTGCGGAGTCAGGGCCAGAACCGAGGATTCCTCTCAGGGGCTGACATGGATCTTTGTGTACTTGTGGAGTCTCCCCAGGGGAGTCAGGCCTCGTCTCGAGTGGGGGCATGCATGTGCGCTTTCCTTCCAGGCTGTAGCAGCAATGTCACGCTTCCCGTCGCGTGGATCAAAGGATCTGTGGTTTTCCCTCGAGGCTTTCCCTCGAGGCTTTCCCACAGGGCTGTCCCTCGTGCCACCGTGGTGTGAGTCGATCCTCGGCGTGAAAGATGAGCCAGTGCAGGGCAAAGAGGTTCCTCTGGAATGGACTGAGACATCTGGGGGACTCTTGGAATGGTGGTACGACCATGGAGTTCCTCTCGCCTTTCCTGTTGAGAGTGCCTCCTCTTGAGATGCGACGTGAACGCCAGGAATTCGTTCCCGTTGAAAGCAGGGAAAGGATCCCTCATCTCGAGCTACGAGGTGGAAACGGGGCTCCTCTGGATGTGGGCGGGACCATCGTGCTTCCTCTCGAGTGGAGACGGGTATGGCGGTGAACTTCTTGAGTTGCAGCAAGGGTGTGAAAGACCCTTTCGAAGTTCCAGAGGTTAGGTGTCATTAGTCTCCAGACGCCTCATCGGAAATAGGCCTCATCTCGCCTGGAAGGGAGAACTTCCTGGATTTTCTCGAGTTGCGGCAGGAGTTCTCGAGTTACGACGCGGACCTCAGGGACCCGCCCTGGTGGACTCAGGAGAGGCCAGTCCCCATGCGAGGTGCTAGGGGGCCTCTCGGGATTCCTCTCCCGTCGATACCGGGGCCAAAAACCTTGTGCGGAGTTAGGGTCAGAATCGAGGATTCCTCTCAGGGGCTCACATGGATCTTTGTGTACTTGTGGAGTCTCCCCAGGGGAGTCAGGCCTCGTCTCGAGTGGGGGCATGCATGTGCGCTTTCCTTCCAGGCTGTAGCAGCAATGTCACGCTTCCCGTCGCGTGGATCAAAGGATCTGTGGTTTTCCCTCGAGGCTTTCCCTCGAGGCTTTCCCACAGGGCTGTCCCATGTGCCACCGTGGTGTGAGTCGATCCTCGGCGTGAAAGATGAGCCAGTGCAGGGCAAAGAGGTTCCTCTGGAATGGACTGAGACATCTGGGGGACTCTTGGAATGGTGGTACGACCATGGAGTTCCTCTCGCCTTTCCTGTTGAGAGTGCCTCCTCTTGAGATGCGACGGGAACGCCGGGAATTCTTTCCCGTTGAAAGCAGGGAAAGGATCCCTCATCTCGAGCTACGAGGGGGAAACGGGGCTCCTCTGGATGTGGGCGGGACCATCGTGCTTCCTCTCGAGTGGAGACGGGTATGGCAGTGAACTTCTTGAGTTGCAGCAAGGGTGTGAAAGACCCTTTCGAAGTTCCAGAGGTTAGGTGTCATTAGTCTCCAGACGCCTCATCGGAAATAGGCCTCATCTCGCCTGGAAGGGAGAACTTCCTGGATTGTCTCGAGTTGCGGCAGGTGTTCTCGAGTTACGACGGGGACCTCAGGGACCCGCCCTGGTGGCCTCAGGAGAGGCCAGTCCCCATGCGATGTGCTAGGGGGCCTCTCGAGATTCCTCTCCCGTCGATACCGGGGCCAAAAACCTTGTGTGGAGTCAGGGCCGGAACCGAGGATTCCTCTCAGGGGCTGACATGTATCTTTGGGTACTTCTGGAGTCTCCCCAGGGAAGTCAGGCCTCGTCTCGAGTGGGGGCATGCACGTGCGCTTTCCTTCCAGGCTGTAGCAGCAATGTCATGCTTCCCGTGGCGTGGATCAAAGGATCTGTGGTTTTCCCTCGAGGCTTTCCCTCGAGGCTTTCCCACAGGGCTGTCCCACGTGCCACCGTGGTGTGAGTCGATCCTCGGCGTGAAAGATGAGCCAGTGCAGGGCAAAGAGGTTCCTCTGGAATGGACTGAGACATCTGGGGGACTCTTGGAATGGTGCTACGAACATGGAGTTCCTCTCGACTTTCCTGTTGAGAGTGCCTCGTCTTGAGATGCGACGGGAACGCCGGGAATTCTTTCCCGTTGAAAGCAGGGAAAGGATCCATCATCTCGAGCTACGAGGGGGAAACGGGGCTCCTCTGGATGTGGGCGGGACCATCGTGCTTTCTCTCGTGTGGAGACGGGTATGGCGGTGAACTTCTTGAGTTGCAGCAAGGGTGTGAAAGACCCTTTCGAAGTTCCAGAGGTTAGGTGTCATTAGTCTCCAGACGCCTCATCGGAAATAGGCCTCATCTCGCCTGGAAGGGAGAACTTCCTGGATTTTCTCGAGTTGCGGCAGGTGTTCTCGAGTTACGACGCGGACCTCAGGGACCCGCCCTGGTGGACTCAGGAGAGGCCAGTCCCCATGCGAGGTGCTAGGGGGCCTCTCGGGATTCCTTTCCCGTCGATACCAGGGCCAAAAACCTTGTGCGGAGTCAGGGCCAGAACCGAGGATTCCTCTCAGGGGCTGACATGGATCTTTGTGTACTTCTGGAGTCTCCCCAGGGGAGTCAGGCCTCGTCTCGAGTGGGGGCATGCATGTGCGCTTTCCTTCCAGGCTGTAGCAGCAATGTCACGCTTCCCGTCGCGTGGATCAAAGGATCTGTGGTTTTCCCTCGAGGCTTTCCCTCGAGGCTTTCCCACAGGGCTGTCCCACGTGCCACCGTGGTGTGAGTCGATCCTCGGCGTGAAAGATGAGCCAGTGCAGGGCAAAGAGGTTCCTCTGGAATGGACTGAGACACCTGGGGGACTCTTGGAATGGTGGTACGACCATGGAGTTCCTCTCGCCTTTCCTGTTGAGAGTGCCTCCTCTTGAGATGCGACGGGAACGTCGGGAATTCTTTCCCATTGAAAGCAGGGAAAGGATCCCTCATCTCGAGCTATGAGGGGAAACGGGGCTCCTCTGGATGTGGGCGGGCTCATCGTGCATCCTCTCGAGTATAGACGGGTATGGCGGTGAACTTCTTGAGTTGCAGCAAGGGTGTGAAAGACCCTTTCGAAGTTCCAGAGGTTAGGTGTCATTAGTCTCCAGACGCCTCATCGGAAATAGGCCTCATCTCGCCTGGAAGGGAGAACTTCCTGGATTTTCTCGAGTTGCGGCAGCTGTTCTCGAGTTACGACGGGGACCTCAGGGACCCGCCCTGGTGGCCTCAGGAGAGGCCAGTCCCCATGCGAGTTGCTAGGGGGCCTCTCGGAATTCCTCTCCCGTCGATACCGGGGCCAAAAACCTTGTGTGGAGTCAGGGCCGGAACCGAGGATTCCTCTCAGGGGCTGACATGGATCTTTGGGTACTTGTGGAGTCTCCCCAGGGGAGTCAGGCCTCGTCTCGAGTGGGGGCATGCACGTGCGCTTTCCTTCCAGGCTGTAACGGCAATGTCACGCTTCCCGTCGAGTGGATCAAAGGATCTGTGGTTTTCCCTCGAGGCTTTCCCTCGAGGCTTTCCCACAGGGCTGTCCCACGTGCCACCGTGGTGTGAGTCGATCCTCAGCGTGAAAGATGAGCCAGTGCAGGGCAAAGAGGTTCCTCTGGAATGGACTGAGACATCTTGGGGACTCTTGGAATGGTGGTACGACCATGGAGTTCCTCTCGCCTTTCCTGTTGAGAGTGCCTCCTATTGAGTTGCGATGGGAATGCCGGGAATTCTTTCCCGTTGAAAGCAGGGAAAGGATCCCTCATCTCGAGCTACGAGGGGGAAACGGGGCTCCTCTGGATGTGGGCGGGACCATCGTGCTTCCTCTCGAGTGGAGACTGGTATGGCGGTGAACTTCTTGAGTTGCAGCAAGGGTGTGAAAGACCCTTTCGAAGTTCCAGAGGTTAGGTGTCATTAGTCTCCAGACGCCTCATCGGAAATAGGCCTCATCTCGCCTGGAAGGGAGAACTTAATGGATTTTCTCGAGTTGCGGCAGGTGTTCTCGAGTTACGACGGGTACCTCAGGGACCCGCCCTGGTGGCCTCAGGAGAGGCCAGTCCCCATGCGAGTTGCTAGGGGGCCTCTCTGGACTCCTCTCCCGTCGATACCGGGGCCAAAAACCTTGTGTGGAGTCAGGGCCGGATCCGAGGATTCCGCTCAGGCACTGACATGGATCTTTGGGTACTTGTGGAGTCTCCCCAGGGGAGTCAGGCCTCGTCTCGAGTGGGGGAATGCACGTGCGCTTTCGTTCCAGGCTGTAGCAGCAATGTCACGCTTCCCGTCGCGTGGATCAAAGGATCTGTGGTTTTCCCTCGAGGCTTTCCCTCGAGGCTTTCCCACAGGGCTGTCCCACGTGCCACCGTGGTGTGAGTCGATCCTTGGCGTGAAAGATGAGCCAGTGCAGGGCAAAGAGGTTCCTCTGGAATGGACTGAGACATCTGGGGAACTCTTGGAATGGTGATACGACCATGGAGTTCCTCTCGCCTTTCCTGTTGAGAGTGCCTCCTCTTGAGATGCGACGGAAACGCCGGGAATTCTTTCCCGTTGAAAGCAGGGAAAGGATCCCTCATCTCGAGCTACGAGGGGGAAACGGGGCTCCTCTTGATGTGGGCGGGACCATCGTGCTTCCTCTCGAGTGGAGACGGGCATGGCGGTGAACTTCTTGAGTTGCAGCAAGGGTGTGAAAGACCCTTTCGAAGTTCCAGAGGTTAGGTGTCATTAGTCTCCAGACGCCTCATCGGAAATAGGCCTCATCTCGCCTGGAAGGGAGAACTTCCTGGATTTTCTCGAGTTGCGGCAGGTGTTCTCGAGTTACGATGCGGACCTCAGGGACCCGCCCTGGTGGACTCAGGAGAGGCCAGTCCCCATGCGAGGTGCTAGGGGGCCTCTCGGGAATCCTCTCCCGTCGATACCCGGGCCAAAAACCTTGTGCGGAGTCAGGGTCAGAACCGAGGATTCCTCTCAGGGGCTGACATGGATCTTTGTGTACTTGTGGAGTCTCCCCAGGGGAGTCAGGCCTTGTCTCGAGTGGGGGCATGCATGTGCGCTTTCCTTCCAGGCTGTAGCAGCAATGTCACGCTTCCCGTCGCGTGGATCAAAGGATCTGTGGTTTTCCCTCGAGGCTTTCCCTCGAGGCTTTCCCACAGGGCTGTCCCACGTGCCACCGTGGTGTGAGTCGATCCTCGGCGTGAAAGATGAGCCAGTGCAGGGCAAAGAGGTTCCTCTGGAATGGACTGAGACATCTGGGGGACTCTTGGAATGGTGGTACGACCATGGAGTTCCTCTCGCCTTTCCTGTTGAGAGTGCCTCCTCTTGAGATGCGACGGGAACGCCGGGAATTCTTTCCCGTTGAAAGCAGGGAAAGGATCCCTCATCTCGAGCTACGAGGGGGAAACGGGGCTCCTCTGGATGTGGGCGGGACCATCGTGCTTCCTCTCGAGTGGAGACCTGTATGGCAGTGAACTTCTTGAGTTGCAGCAAGGGTGTGAAAGACCCTTTCGAAGTTCCAGAGGTTAGGTGTCATTAGTGTCCAGACGCCTCATCGGAAATAGGCCTCATCTCGCCTGGAAGGGAGAACTTCCTGGATTTTCTCGAGTTGCGGCAGGTGTTTTCGAGTTACGACGGGGACCTCAGGGACCCGCCCTGGTGGCCTCAGGAGAGGCCAGCCCCCATGCGATGTGCTAGGGGGCCTCTCGAGATTCCTCTCCCGTCGATACCGGGGCCAAAAACCTTGTGTGGAGTCAGGGCCGGAACCAAGGATTCCTCTCAGGGGCTGACATGTATCTTTGGGTACTTCTGGAGTCTCCCCAGGGGAGTCAGGCCTCGTCTCGAGTGGGGGCATGCACGTGCGCTTTCCTTCCAGGCTGTAGCAGCAATGTCACGCTTCCCGTGGCGTGGATCAAAGGATCTGTGGTTTTCCCTCGAGGCTTTCCCTCGAGGCTTTCCCACAGGGCTGTCCCACGTGCCACCGTGGTGTGAGTCGATTCTCGGCGTGAAAGATGAGCCAGTGTAGGGCAAAGAGGTTCCTCTGGAATGGACTGAGACATCTGGGGGACTCTTGGAATGGTGGTACGACCAAGAAGTTCCTCTCGCCTTTCCTGTTGAGAGTGCCTCCTCTTGAGATGCGACGGGAACGCCGGGAATTCTTTCCCGTTGAAAGCAGGGAAAGGATCCCTCATCTCGAGCTACGAGGGGGAAACGGGGCTCATCTGGATGTGGGCGGGACCATCGTGCTTCCTCTCGCGTGGAGACGGGTATGGCAGTGAACTTCTTGAGTTGCAGCAAGGGTGTGAAAGACCCTTTCGAAGTTCCAGAGGTTAGGTGTCATTAGTCTCCAGACGCCTCATCGGAAATAGGCCTCATCTCGCCTGGAAGGAAGAACTTCCTGCATTTTCTCGAGTTGCGGCAGGTGTTCTCGAGTTACGACGGGGACCTCAGGGACCCGTCCTGGTGGCCTCAGGAGAGGCCAGTCCCCATGCGAGGTGCTAGGGGGCCTCTCGGGATTCCTCTCCCGACGATACCGTGGCCAAAAGCCTTGTGTGCAGTCAGGGCCGGAACCGAGGATTCCTCTCAGGGGCTGACATGGATCTTTGGGTACTTCTGGAGTCTCCCCAGGGGAGTCAGGCCTCGTCTCGAGTGGGGGCATGCACGTGCGCTTTCCTTCCAGGCTGTAGCAGCAATGTCATGCTTCCCGTCGCGTGGATCAAAGGATCTGTGGTTTTCCCTCGAGGCTTTCCCTCGATGCTTTCCCTCGAGGCTTTTCCACAGGGCTGTCCCACGTGCCACCGAGGTGTGAGTCGATCCTCGGCGTGAAAGATGAGCCAGTACAGGGCAAAGAGGTTCCTCTGGAATGGACTGAGACATCTGGGGGACTCTTGGAATGGTGGTACGACCATGGAGCTCCTCTCGCCTTTCCTGTTGAGAGTGCCTCCTCTTGAGATGCGACGGGAACGCCTGGAATTCGTTCCCGTTGAAAGCAGGGAAAGGAACCCTCATCTCGAGCTATGAGGGGGAAACGGGGCTCCTCTGGATGTGGGCGGGACCATCGTGCTTCCTCTCGAGTGGAGACGGGTATGGCGGTGAACTTCTTGAGTTGCAGCAAGGGTGTGAAAGACCCTTTCGAAGTTCCAGAGGTTAGGTGTCATTAGTCTCCAGACGCCTCATCGGAAATAGGCCTCATCTCGCCTGGAAGGGAGAACTTCCTGGATTTTCTCGAGTTGCGGCAGGTGTTCTCGAGTTACGACGGGTACCTCAGGGACCCGCCCTGGTGGCCTCAGGAGAGGCCAGTCCCCATGCGAGTTGCTAGGGGGCTTCTCTGGATTCCTCTCCCGTCGATACCGGGGCCAAAAACCTTGTGTGGAGTCAGGGCCAGATCCGAGGATTCCTCTCAGGGGCTGACATGGATCTTTAGGTACTTGTGGAGTCACCCCAGGGGAGTCAGGCCTCGTCTCGAGTGGGGGAATGCACGTGCGCTTTCGTTCCAGGCTGTAGCAGCAATGTCACGCTTCCCGTGTCGTGGACCAAAGGATCTGTGGTTTTCCCTCGAGGCTTTCCCTCGAGGCTTTCCCACAGGGCTGTCCCACGTGCCACCGTGGTGTGAGTCGATCCTCGGCGTGAAAGATGAGCCAGTGCAGGGCAAAGAGGTTCCTCTGGAATGGACTGAGACATCTGGGGAACTCTTGGAATGGTGGTACGACCATGGAGTTCCTCTCGCCTTTCCTGTTGAGAGTGCCTCCTCTTGAGATGCGACGGGAACGCCGGGAATTCTTTCCCGTTGAAAGCAGGGAAGGGATCCCTCATCTCGAGCTACGAGGGGGAAACGGGGCTCCTCTGGATGTGGGCGGGACCATCGTGCTTCCTCTCGAGTGGAGACAGGCATGGCGGTGAACTTCTGGACTTTCAGCAAGGGTGTGAAAGACCCTTTCGAAGTTCCAGAGGTTAGGTGTCATTAGTCTCCAGACGCCTCATCGGAAATAGGCCTCATCTCGCCTGGAAGGGAGAACTTCCTGGATTTTCTCGAGTTGCGGCAGGTGTTCTCGATTTACGACGCGGACCTCAGGGACCCGCCCTGGTGGACTCAGGAGAGGCCAGTCCCCATGTGAGGTGCTAGGGGGCCTCTCGGGATTCCTCTCCCGTCGATACCGGGGCCAAAAACCTTGTGCGGAGTCAGGGCCAGAACCGAGGATTCCTCTCAGGGTCTGACATGGATCTTGTGTACTTGTGGAGTCTCCCCAGGGGAGTCAGGCCTCGTCTCGAGTGGGGGCATGCATGTGCGCTTTCCATCCAGGCTGTAGCAGCAATGTCACGCTTCCCGTCGCGTAGATCAAAGGATCTGTGGTTTTCCCTCGAGGCTTTCCCTCGAGGCTTTCCCACATGGCTGTCCCACGTGCCACCGTGGTGTGAGTCGATCCTCGGCGTGAAAGATGAGCCAGTGCAGGGCAAAGAGATTCCTCTGGAATGGACTGAGACATCTGGGGGACTCTTGGAATGGTGGTACGACCATGGATTTCCTCTCGCCTTTCCTGTTGAGAGTGCCTCCTCTTGAGATGCGACGGGAACGCCAGGAATTCTTTCCCGTTGAAAGCAGCGAAAGGATCCCTCATCTCGAGCTCCGAGGGGGAAACGGGGCTCCTCTGGATGTGGGCGGGACCATCGTGCTTCCTCTCGAGTGGAGACAGGTATGGCAGTGAACTTCTTGAGTTGCAGCAAGGGTGTGAAAGACCCTTTCGAAGTTCCAGAGGTTAGGTGTCATTAGTCTCCAGACACCTCATCGGAAATAGGCCTCATCTCGCCTGGAAGGGAGAACTTCCTGGATTTTCTCGAGTTGTGGCAGGTGTTCTCGAGTTACGACGGGGACCTCAGGGACCCGCCCTGGTGGCCTCAGGAGAGGCCAGTCCCCATGCGAGGTGCTAGGGGGCCTCTCGGGATTCCTCTCCCATCGATACCGGGGCCAAAATCCTTGTGTCCAGTCAGGGCCGGAACCGAGGATTCCTCTCAGGGGCTGACATGGATCTTTGGGTACGTCTGGAGTCTCCCCAGGGGAGTCAGGCCTCGTCTCGAGTGGGGGCATGCACGTGCGCTTTCCTTCCAGGATGTAGCAGCAATGTCACGCTTCCCGTCTCGTGGATCAAAGGATCTGTGGTTTTCCCTCGAGGCTTTCCCACAGGGCTGTCCCACGTGCCACCGTGGTGTGAGTCGATTCTCGGCGTGAAAGATGAGCCAGTGCAGGGCAAAGAGGTTCCTCTGGAATGGACTGAGACATCTGGGGGACTCTTGGAATGGTGGTACGACCATGGAGTTCCTCTTGCCTTTCCTGTTGAGAGTGCCTCCTCTTGAGATGCAACGGGAACGCCAGGAATTCTTTCCCGTTGAAATCAGGGAAAGGATCCCTCATCTCGAGCTACGAGGGGGAAACGGGGCTCCTCTGGATGTGGGCGGGACCATCGTGCTTCCTCTCGAGTTGTGACGGGTATGGCGGTGAAATTCTTGAGTTGCAGCAAGGGTGTGAAAGACCCTTTCGAATTTCCAGAGGTTAGGTGTCATTAGTCTCCAGACGCCTCATCGGAAATAGGCCTCATTTCGCCTGGAAAGGAGAACTTCCTGGATTTTCTCGAGTTGCGGCAGGTGTTCTCGAGTTACGACGGGGACCTCAGGGACCCGCCCTGGTGGCCTCAGGAACGGCCAGTCCACATGCTAGTTGCTAGGGGGCCTCTCGGGATTCCTCTCCCTTCGATACCGGGGCCAAAAACCTTGTGTGGAGTCAGGGCCGGAACCGAGGATTCCTCTCAGGGGCTGACATGTATCTTTGGGTACTTCTGGAGTCTCCCCAGGGGAGTCAGGCCTCGTGTCGAGTGGGGGCATGCACGTGCGCTTTCCTTCCAGGCTGTAGCAGCAATGTCATGCTTCCCGTCGCGTGGATCAAAGGATCTGTGGTTTTCCCTCGAGGCTTTCCCTCGAGGCTTTTCCACAGGGCTGTCCCACGTGCCACCGTGGTGTGAGTCGATCCTCGGCGTGAAAGATGAGCCAGTCCAGGGCAAAGAGGTTCCTCTGGAATGGACTGAGACATCTGGGGGACTCTTGGAATGGTGGTACGACCATGGAGCTCCTCTCGCCTTTCCTGTTGAGAGTGCCTCCTCTTGAGATGCGACGGAAACGCCGGGAATTCTTTCCTGTTGAAAGCAGGGAAAGGATCCCTCATCTCGAGCTACGAGGGGGAAACGGGGCTCCTCTGGATGTGGGCGGGACCATCGTGCTTCCTCTCGAGTGGAGACGGGTATGGCGGTGAACTTCTTGAGTTGCAGCAAGGGTGTGAAAGACCCTTTCGAAGTTCCAGAGGTTAGGTGTCATTAGTCTCCAGACGCCTCATCGGAAATAGGCCTCATCTCGCCTGGAAGGGAGAACTTCCTGGATTTTCTCGAGTTGCGGCAGGTGTTCTCGAGTTACGACGGGGACCTCAGGGACCCGCCCTGGTGGCCTCAGGAACGGCCAGTCCCCATGCTAGTTGCTAGGGGGCCTCTCGGGATTCCTCTCCCGTCGATACCGGGGCCAAAAACCTTGTGTGGAGTCAGGGCCGGAACCGAGGATTCCTTTCAGGGGCTGACATGGATCTTTGGGTACTTCTGGAGTCTCCCCAGGAGAGTCAGGCCTCGTCTCGAGTGGGGGCATGCACGTGCGCTTTCCTTCCAGGCTGTAGCAGCAATGTCATGCTTCCCGTCGCGTGGATCAAAGGATCTGTGGTTTTCCCTCGAGGCTTTCCCTCGATGCTTTCCCTCGAGGCTTTCCCACAGGGCTGTCCCACGTGCCACCGAGGTGTGAGTCGATCCTCGGCGTGAAAGATGAGCCAGTACAGGGCAAAGAGGTTCCTCTGGATTGGACTGAGACATCTGGGGGACTCTTGGAATGGTGGTACGACCATGGAGCTCCTCTCGCCTTTCCTGTTGAGAGTGCCTCCTCTTGAGATGCGACGGGAACGCCTGGAATTCGTTCCCGTTGAAAGCAGGGAAAGGAACCCTCATCTCGAGCTACGAGGGCGAAACGGGGCTCCTCTGGATGTGGGCGGGACCATCGTGCTTCCTCTCGAGTGGAGACGGGTATGGCGGTGAACTTCTTGAGTTGCAGCAAGGGTGTGAAAGACCCTTTCGAAGTTCCAGAGGTTAGGTGTCATTAGTCTCCAGACGCCTCATTGGAAATAGGCCTCATCTCGCCTGGAAGGGAGAACTTCCTGGATTTTCTCGAGTTGCGGCAGGTGTTCTCGAGTTACGACGGGTACCTCAGGGACCCGCCCTGGTGGCCTCAGGAGAGGCCAGTCCCCATGCGAGTTGCTAGGGGGCTTCTCTGGATTCCTCTCCCGTCGATACCGGGGCCAAAAACCTTGTGTGGAGTCAGGGCCAGATCCGAGGATTCCTCTCAGGGGCTGACATGGATCTTTAGGTACTTGTGGAGTCTCCCCAGGGGAGTCAGGCCTCGTCTCGAGTGGGGGAATGCACGTGCGCTTTCGTTCCAGGCTGTAGCAGCAATGTCACGCTTCCCGTCGCGTGGATCAAAGGATCTGTGGTTTTCCCTCGAGGCTTTCCCTCGAGGCTTTCCCACAGGGCTGTCCCACGTGCCACCGTGGTGTGAGTCGATCCTCGGCGTGAAAGATGAGCCCGTGCAGGGCAAAGAGCTTCCTCTGGAATGGACTGAGACATCTGGGGGACTCTTGGAATGGTGGTACGACCATGGATTTCCTCTCGCCTTTCCTGTTGAGAGTGCCTCCTCTTGAGATGCGACGGGAACGCCAGGAATTCTTTCCCGTTGAAAGCAGCGAAAGGATCCCTCATCTCGAGCTCCGAGGGGGAAACGGGGCTCCTCTGGATGTGGGCGGGACCATCGTGCTTCCTCTCGAGTTGAGACGGGTATGGCAGTGAACTTCTTGAGTTGCAGCAAGGGTGTGAAAGACCCTTTCGAAGTTCCAGAGGTTAGGTGTCATTAGTCTCCAGACACCTCATCGGAAATAGGCCTCATCTCGCCTGGAAGGGAGAACTTCCTGGATTTTCTCGAGTTGTGGCAGGTGTTCTCGAGTTACGACGGGGACCTCAGGGACACGCCCTGGTGGCCTCAGGAGAGGCCAGTCCCCATGCGAGGTGCTAGGGGGCCTCTCGGGATTCCTCTCCCATCGATACCGGGGCCAAAATCCTTTTGTCCAGTCAGGGCCGGAACCGAGGATTCCTCTCAGGGGCTGACATGGATCTTTGGGTAGGTCTGGAGTCTCCCCAGGGGAGTCAGGCCTCGTCTCGAGTGGGGGCATGCACGTGCGCTTTCCTTCCAGGATGTAGCAGCAATGTCACGCTTCCCGTCTCGTGGATCAAAGGATCTGTGGTTTTCCCTCGAGGCTTTCCCACAGGGCTGTCCCACGTGCCACCGTGGTGTGAGTCGATTCTCGGCGTGAAAGATGAGCCAGTGCAGGGCAAAGAGGTTCCTCTGGAATGGACTGAGACATCTGGGGGACTCTTGGAATGGTGGTACGACCATGGAGTTCCTCTTGCCTTTCCTGTTGAGAGTGCCTCCTCTTGAGATGCAACGGGAACGCCAGGAATTCTTTCCCGTTGAAAGCAGGGAAAGGATCCCTCATCTCGAGCTACGAGGGGGAAACGGGGCTCCTCTGGATGTGGGCGGGACCATCGTGCTTCCTCTCGAGTGGAGACGGGTATGGCGGTGAAATTCTTGAGTTGCAGCAAGGGTGTGAAAGACCCTTTCGAAGTTCCAGAGGTTAGGTGTCATTAGTCTCCAGACGCCTCATCGGAAATAGGCCTCATTTCGCCTGGAAAGGAGAACTTCCTGGATTTTCTCGAGTTGCGGCAGGTGTTCTCGAGTTACGACGGGGACCTCAGGGACCCGCCCTGGTGGCCTCAGGAACGGCCAGTCCACATGCTAGTTGCTAGGGGGCCTCTCGGGATTCCTCTCCCGTCGATACCGGGGCCAAAAACCTTGTGTGGAGTCAGGGCCGGAACCGAGGATTCCTCTCAGGGGCTGACATGTATCTTTGGGTACTTCTGGAGTCTCCCCAGGGGAGTCAGGCCTCGTCTCGAGTGGGGGCATGCACGTGCGCTTTCCTTCCAGGCTGTAGCAGCAATGTCATGCTTCCCGTCGCGTGGATCAAAGGATCTGTGGTTTTCCCTCGAGGCTTTCCCTCGAGGCTTTCCCACAGGGCTGTCCCACGTGCCACCGTGGTGTGAGTCGATCCTCGGCGTGAAAGATGAGCCAGTACAGGGCAAAGAGGTTCCTCTGGAATGGACTGAGACATCTGGGGGACTCTTGGAATAGTGGTACGACCATGGAGCTCCTCTCGCCTTTCCTGTTGAGAGTGCCTCCTCTTGAGATGCGACGGAAACGCCGGGAATTCTTTCCCGTTGAAAGCAGGGAAAGGATCCCTCATCTCGAGCTACGAGGGGGAAACGGGGCTCCTCTGGATGTGGGCGGGACCATCGTGCTTCCTCTCGAGTGGAGACGGGTATGGCGGTGAACTTCTTGAGTTGCAGCAAGGGTGTGAAAGACCCTTTCGAAGTTCCAGAGGTTAGGTGTCATTAGTCTCCAGACGCCTCATCGGAAATAGGCCTCATCTCGCCTGGAAGGGAGAACTTCCTGGATTTTCTCGAGTTGCGGCAGGTGTTCTCGAGTTACGACGGGGACCTCAGGGACCCGCCCTGGTGGCCTCAGGAACGGCCAGTCCCCATGCTAGTTGCTACGGGGCCTCTCGGGATTCCTCTCCCGTCGATACCGGGGCCAAAAACCTTGTGTGGAGTCAGGGCCGGAACCGAGGATTCCTCTCAGGGGCTGACATGGATCTTTGGGTACTTCTGGAGTCTCCCCAGGAGAGTCAGGCCTCGTCTCGAGTGGGGGCATGCACGTGCGCTTTCCTTCCAGGCTGTAGCAGCAATGTCATGCTTCCCGTCGCGTGGATCAAAGGATCTGTGGTTTTCCCTCGAGGCTTTCCCTCGATGCTTTCCCTCGAGGCTTTCCCACAGGGCTGTCCCACGTGCCACCGAGGTGTGAGTCGATCCTCGGCGTGAAAGATGAGCCAGTACAGGGCAAAGAGGTTCCTCTGGAATGGACTGAGACATCTGGGGGACTCTTGGAATGGTGGTACGACCATGGAGCTCCTCTCGCCTTTCCTGTTGAGAGTGCCTCCTCTTGAGATGCGACGGGAACGCCTGGAATTCGTTCCCGTTGAAAGCAGGGAAAGGAACCCTCATCTCGAGCTACGAGGGGGAAACGGGGCTCCTCTGGATGTGGGCGGGACCATCGTGCTTCCTATCGAGTGGAGACGGGCATGGCGGTGAACTTCTTGACTTTCAGCAAGGGTGTGAAAGACCCTTTCGAAGTTCCAGAGGTTAGGTGTCATTAGTCTCCAGACGCCTCATCGGAAATAGGCCTCATCTCGCCTGGAAGGGAGAACTTCCTGGATTTTCTCGAGTTGCGGCAGGTGTTCTCGATTTACGACGCGGACCTCAGGGACCCGCCCTGGTGGACTCAGGAGAGGCCATCCCCATGCGAGGTGCTAGGGGGCCTCTCGGGATTCCTCTCCCGTCGATACCGGGGCCAAAAACCTTGTGCGGAGTCAGGGCCAGAACCGAGGATTCCTCTCAGGGTCTGACATGGATCTTTGTGTACTTGTGGAGTCTCCCCAGGGGAGTCAGGCCTCGTCTCGAGTGGGGGCATGCACGTGCGCTTTCCTTCCAGGCTGTAGCAGCAATGTCACGCTTCCCGTCACGTGGATCAAAGGATCTGTGGATTTCAATCGAGGCTTTCCCTCGAGGCTTTCCCACAGGGCTGTCCGACGTGCCACCGTGGTGTGAGTCGATCCTCGGCGTGAAAGATGAGCCAGTGCAGGGCAAAGAGGTTCCTCTGGAATGGACTGAGACATCTGGGGGACTCTTGGAATGGTGGTACGACCATGGAGTTCCTCTCGCCTTTCCTGTTAAGAGTGCCTCCTCTTGAGATGTGACGGGAACGCCGGGAATTCTTTCCCGTTGAAAGCAGGGAAAGGATCCCTCATCTCGAGCTACGAGGGGGAAACGGGGCTCCTCTGGATGTGGGCGGGACCATCATGCTTCCTCTCGAGTCGACACGGGTATGGCGGTGAACTTCTTGTGTTGCAGCAAGGGTGTGAAAGACCCTTTCGAAGTTCCAGAGTTTAGGTGTCATTAGTGTCCAGACGCCTCATCGGAAATAGGCCTCATCTCGCCTGGAAGGGAGAACTTCCTGGATTTTCTCGAGTTGCGGCAGGTGTTCTCCAGTTACGACGGGGACCTCAGGGACCGGCCTGGTGGCCTCAGGAAAGGCCAGTCCCCATGCGAGGTGCTAGGGGGCCTGTCGGGATTCCTCTCCCGTCGATACCGGGGCCAAAAACCTTGTGTGGAGAAAGGGCCGGAACAGAGGATTACTCTGAGGGGCTGACATGGATCTTGGGGTACTTCTGGAGTCTCCCCAGGGGAGTCAGTCCTCGTCTCGAGTCTGGGCATGCACGTGCGCTTTCCTTCCAGGCTGTAGCAGCAATGTCACGCTTCCCGTCGCGTGGATCAAAGGATCTGTGGTTTACCCTCGAGGCTTTCCCACAGGGCTGTCCCACGAGCCACCGTGGTGTGAGTCGATCCTCGGCGTGAAAGATGAGCCAGTTCAGGGCAAAGAGTTTCCTCTGGAATGGACTGAGAAATCTCGGGGACTCTTGGAATGGTGGTACGACCATGGAGTTCCTCTCATCTTTCCTGTTGAGAGTGCCTAATCTTGAGATGCGACGGGAACGCTGGGATTTCTTTCCCGTTGATAACAGGGAAAGGATCCCTCATCTCGAGCTACGAGGGGGAAACGGGGCTCCTCTGGATGTGGGCGGGACCATCGTGTTTCCTCTCGAGTGGAGACGGGTATGGCGGTGAACTTCTTGAGTTGCAGCAAAGGTGTGAAAGACCCTTTCGAAGTTCCAGAGGTTCGGTGTCATTAGTCTCCAGACGCCTCATCGGAAATAGGCCTCATCTCGCCTGGAAGGGAGAACTTCCTGGATTTTCTCGAGTTGCGGCAGGTGTTCTCGAGTTACGACGGGGACCTCAGGGACACGCCCTGGTGTCCTCAGGAAAGGCCAGTCCCCATGCGAGTTGCTAGGGGGCCTCTCGGGATTCCTCTCCCGTTGATACCGGGGCCAAAAACCTTGTGTGGAGTCAGGGCCGGAACCGAGGATTCCTCTCAGGGGCTGACATGGATCTTTGGGTACTTCTGGAGTCTCCCCAGGGGAGTCAGGCCTCGTCTCGAGTGGGGGCATGCACGTGCGCTTTCCTTCCAGGCTGTAGCAGCAATGTCACGCTTCCCGTCGCATGGATCAAGGGATCTGTGGTTTTCCCTCGAGGCTTTCCCTCGAGGCTTTCCCACAGGGCTGTCCCACGTGCCACCGTGGTGTGAGTCGATCCTCGGCGTGAAAGATGAGCCAGTGCAGGGCAAAGAGGTTCCTCTGGAATGGACTGAGACATCTGGGGGACTCTTGGAATGGTGGTACGACCATGGAGTTCCTCTCGCCTTTCCTGTTGAGAGTGTCTCCTCTTGAGATGTGACGGGAACGCCGGGAATTCTTTCCCGTTGAAAGCAGGGAAAGGATCCCTCATCTCGAGCTACGAGGGGGAAACGGGGCTCCTCTGGATGTGGGCGGGACCATCATGCTTCCTCTCGAGTCGACACGGGTATGGCGGTGAACTTCTTGTGTTGCAGCAAGGGTGTGAAAGACCCTTTCGAAGTTCCAGAGGTTAGGTGTCATTAGTGTCCAGACGCCTCATCGGAAATAGGCCTCATCTCGCCTGGAAGGGAGAACTTCCTGGATTTTCTCGAGATGCGGCAGGTGTTCTCCAGTTACGACGGGGACATCAGGGACCGGCCTGGTGGCCTCAGGAAAGGCCAGTCTCCATGCGAGGTGCTAGGGGGCCTCTCGGGATTCCTCTCCCGTCGATACCGGGGCCAAAAACTTTGTGTGGAGTCAGGGCCGGAACCGAGGATTCCTCTCAGGGGATGACATGGATCTTTGGGTACTTCTGGAGTCTCCCCAGGGGAGTCATGCCTCGTCTCGAGTGGGGGCATGCACGTGCGCTTTCCTTCCAGGCTGTAGCAGCAATGTCACGCTTCCCGTGGCCTGGATCAAAGGATCTGTGGTTTTCCCTCTAGGCTTTCCCACAGGGCTGTCCCACGTGCCACCGTGGTGTGAGTCGATCCTCGGCATGAAAGATGAGCCTGTGCAGGGCAAAGAGGTTGCTCTGGAATGGACTGAGACATCTGGGGGACTCTTGGAATGGTGGTACGACCATGGAGTTCCTCTCGCCTTTCCTGTTGAGAGTGCCTCCTCTTGAGATGCGACGGGAACACCGGGAATTCTTTCCCATTGAAAGCAGGGAAAGGATCCCTCATCTCGAGCTACGAGGGGGAAACGGGGCTCCTCTGGTTGTGGGTGGGACGATCGTGCTTCCTCTCGAGTGGAGACGGGTATGGCGATGAACTTCTTGAGTTGCAGCAAGGGTGTGAAAGACCCTTTCGAAGTTCCAGAAGTTAGGTGTCATTAGTCTCCAGACGCCTCATCGGAAATAGGCCTCATCTCGCCTGGAAGGGAGAACTTCCTGGATTTTCTCGAGTTGAGGCAGGTGTTCTCGAGTTACGACGGGGACCTCAGGGACCCGCCATGGTGGCCTCAGGAAAGGCCAGTCCTCATGCGAGTTGCTAGGTTGCCTCTCGGTATTCCTCTCCCGCCGATACCGGGGCCTAAAACCTTGTGTGGAGTCAGGGCCGGAACCGAGGATTCCTCTCAGGGGCTGATATGGATCTTTGGGTACTTCTGGAGTCTCGCCAGGGGACACAGGCCTCGTCTCGAGTGGGGGCATGCACGTGCGCTTTCCTTCCAGGCTGTAGCAGCAATGTCACGCTTCCCGTAGCGTTTATCAAAGGGTCTGTTGTTTTCCCTCGAGGCTTTCCCTCGAGGCTTTCCCACAGGGCTGTCCCACGTGCCACCGTGGTGTGAGTCGATCCTCGGCGTGAAAGATGAGCCAGTGCAGGGCAAAGAGTTTCCTCTGGAATGGACTGAGACATCTGGGGGACTCTTGGAATGGTGGTACGACCATGGAGTTCCTCTCGCCTTTCCTGTTGAGAGTGCCTCCTCTTGAGATGCGACGGGAACGCCGGGAATTCTTTCCCGTTGAAAGCAGGGAAAGGATCCCCCATTTCGAGCTCGGAGGGGAAAACGGGGCTCCTCTGGATGTGGGCGAGACCATCGTGCTTCCTCTCGAGTGGAGACGGTTATGGCGGTGAACTTCTTGAGTTGCAGCAAGGGTGTGAAAGACCCTTTCGAAGTTCCAGAGGTTAGGTGTCATTAGTCTCCAGACGCCTCATCGGAAATAGGCCTCATCTCGCCTGGAAGGGAGAACTTCCTGGATTTTCTCGAGTTGCGGCAGGTTATCCCGAGTTACGACGGGGACCTCAGGGACCCGCCCTGGTGGCCTCAGGAGAGGCCAGTCCCCATGCGAGTTGCTAGGGGGCCTCTCGGGATTCCTCTCCCGTCGATACCGGGGCCAAAAACCTTGTGTGGAGTCAGGGCCGGAACCGAGGATTCCTCTCAGGGGCTGATATGGATCTTTGGGTACTTCTGGAGTCTCGCCAGGGGAGACAGGCCTCGTCTCGAGTGGGGGCATGCACGTGCGCTTTCCTTCCAGGCTGTAGCAGCAATGTCACGCTTCCCGTGCCGTGGATCAAAGGGTCTGTGGTTTTCCCTCGAGGCTTTCCCTCGAGGCTTTCCCACAGGGCTGTCCCACGTGCCACCGTGGTGTGAGTCGATCCTCGGCGTGAAAGATGAGCCAGTGCAGGGCAAAGAGGTTCCTCTGGAATGGACTGAGACATCTGGGGGACTCTTGGAATGGTGGTACGACCATGGAGTTCCCCTCGCCTTTCCTGTTGAGAGTGCCTCCTCTTGAGATGCGACGGGAACGCCGGGAATTCTTTCCCGTTGAAAGCAGGGAAAGGATCCCTCATCTCGAGCTACGAGGGGGAAACGGGACTCCTCTGGATGTGGGCGGGACCATCGTGCTTCCTGGCGAGTGGACACGGGTATGGCGGTGAACTTCTTGAGTTGCAGCAAGGGTGTGAAAGACCCTTTCGAAGTTCCAGAGGTTAGGTGTCATTAGTCTCCAGACGCCTCATCGGAAATAGGCCTCATCTCGCCTGGAAGGGAGAACTTCCTGGATTTTCTCGAGTTGCGGCAGGTGTTCTCGAGTTACGACGCGGACCTCAGGGACCCGCCCTGGTGGACTCAGGAGAGGCCAGTCCCCATGCGAGGTGCTAGGGGGCCTCTCGGGATTCCTCTCCCATCGATACCGGGGCCAAAAACCTTGTGCGGAGTCAGGGCCAGAACCGAGGATTCCTCTCAGGGGCTGACATGGATCTTTGTGTACTTGTGGAGTCTCCCCAGGGGAGTCAGGCCTCGTCTCGAGTGGGGGCATGCATGTGCGCTTTCCTTCCAGGCTGTAGCAGCAATGTCACGCTTCCCGTCGCGTGGATCAAAGGATCTGTGGTTTTCCCTCGAGGCTTTCCCTCGAGGCTTTCCCACAGGGCTGTCCCTCGTGCCACCGTGGTGTGAGTCGATCCTCGGCGTGAAAGATGAGCCAGTGCAGGGCAAAGAGGTTCCTCTGGAATGGACTGAGACATCTGGGGGACTCTTGGAATGGTGGTACGACCATGGAGTTCCTCTCGCCTTTCCTGTTGAGAGTGCCTCCTCTTGAGATGCGACGTGAACGCCAGGAATTCATTCCCGTTGAAAGCAGGGAAAGGATCCCTCATCTCGAGCTACGAGGTGGAAACGGGGCTCCTCTGGATGTGGGCGGGACCATCGTGCTTCCTCTCGAGTGGAGACGGGTATGGCGGTGAACTTCTTGAGTTGCAGCAAGGGTGTGAAAGACCCTTTCGAAGTTCCAGAGGTTAGGTGTCATTAGTCTCCAGACGCCTCATCGGAAATAGGCCTCATCTCGCCTGGAAGGGAGAACTTCCTGGATTTTCTCGAGTTGCGGCAGGAGTTCTCGAGTTACGACGCGGACCTCAGGGACCCGCCCTGGTGGACTCAGGAGAGGCCAGTCCCCATGCGAGGTGCTAGGGGGCCTCTCGGGATTCCTCTCCCGTCGATACCGGGGCCAAAAACCTTGTGCGGAGTTAGGGTCAGAATCGAGGATTCCTCTCAGGGGCTCACATGGATCTTTGTGTACTTGTGGAGTCTCCCCAGGGGAGTCAGGCCTCGTCTCGAGTGGGGGCATGCATGTGCGCTTTCCTTCCAGGCTGTAGCAGCAATGTCACGCTTCCCGTCGCGTGGATCAAAGGATCTGTGGTTTTCCCTCGAGGCTTTCCCTCGAGGCTTTCCCACAGGGCTGTCCCATGTGCCACCGTGGTGTGAGTCGATCCTCGGCGTGAAAGATGAGCCAGTGCAGGGCAAAGAGGTTCCTCTGGAATGGACTGAGACATCTGGGGGACTCTTGGAATGGTGGTACGACCATGGAGTTCCTCTCGCCTTTCCTGTTGAGAGTGCCTCCTCTTGAGATGCGACGGGAACGCCGGGAATTCTTTCCCGTTGAAAGCAGGGAAAGGATCCCTCATCTCGAGCTACGAGGGGGAAACGGGGCTCCTCTGGATGTGGGCGGGACCATCGTGCTTCCTCTCGAGTGGAGACGGGTATGGCAGTGAACTTCTTGAGTTGCAGCAAGGGTGTGAAAGACCCTTTCGAAGTTCCAGAGGTTAGGTGTCATTAGTCTCCAGACGCCTCATCGGAAATAGGCCTCATCTCGCCTGGAAGGGAGAACTTCCTGGATTGTCTCGAGTTGCGGCAGGTGTTCTCGAGTTACGACGGGGACCTCAGGGACCCGCCCTGGTGGCCTCAGGAGAGGCCAGTCCCCATGCGATGTGCTAGGGGGCCTCTCGAGATTCCTCTCCCGTCGATACCGGGGCCAAAAACCTTGTGTGGAGTCAGGGCCGGAACCGAGGATTCCTCTCAGGGGCTGACATGTATCTTTGGGTACTTCTGGAGTCTCCCCAGGGAAGTCAGGCCTCGTCTCGAGTGGGGGCATGCACGTGCGCTTTCCTTTCAGGCTGTAGTAGCAATGTCATGCTTCCCGTGGCGTGGATCAAAGGATCTGTGGTTTTCCCTCGAGGCTTTCCCTCGAGGCTTTCCCACAGGGCTGTCCCACGTGCCACCGTGGTGTGAGTCGATCCTCGGCGTGAAAGATGAGCCAGTGCAGGGCAAAGAGGTTCCTCTGGAATGGACTGAGACACCTGGGGGACTCTTGGAATGGTGGTACGACCATGGAGTTCCTCTCGCCTTTCCTGTTGAGAGTGCCTCCTCTTGAGATGCGACGGGAACGTCGGGAATTCTTTCCCATTGAAAGCAGGGAAAGGATCCCTCATCTCGAGCTATGAGGGGAAACGGGGCTCCTCTGGATGTGGGCGGGCTCATCGTGCATCCTCTCGAGTATAGACGGGTATGGCGGTGAACTTCTTGAGTTGCAGCAAGGGTGTGAAAGACCCTTTCGAAGTTCCAGAGGTTAGGTGTCATTAATCTCCAGACGCCTCATCGGAAATAGGCCTCATCTCGCCTGGAAGGGAGAACTTCCTGGATTTTCTCGAGTTGCGGCAGCTGTTCTCGAGTTACGACGGGGACCTCAGGGACCCGCCCTGGTGGCCTCAGGAGAGGCCAGTCCCCATGCGAGTTGCTAGGGGGCCTCTCGGAATTCCTCTCCCGTCGATACCGGGGCCAAAAACCTTGTGTGGAGTCAGGGCCGGAACCGAGGATTCCTCTCAGGGGCTGACATGGATCTTTGGGTACTTGTGGAGTCTCCCCAGGGGAGTCAGGCCTCGTCTCGAGTGGGGGCATGCACGTGCGCTTTCCTTCCAGGCTGTAACGGCAATGTCACGCTTCCCGTCGAGTGGATCAAAGGATCTGTGGTTTTCCCTCGAGGCTTTCCCTCGAGGCTTTCCCACAGGGCTGTCCCACGTGCCACCGTGGTGTGAGTCGATCCTCAGCGTGAAAGATGAGCCAGTGCAGGGCAAAGAGGTTCCTCTGGAATGGACTGAGACATCTTGGGGACTCTTGGAATGGTGGTACGACCATGGAGTTCCTCTCGCCTTTCCTGTTGAGAGTGCCTCCTATTGAGTTGCGATGGGAATGCCGGGAATTCTTTCCCGTTGAAAGCAGGGAAAGGATCCCTCATCTCGAGCTACGAGGGGGAAACGGGGCTCCTCTGGATGTGGGCGGGACCATCGTGCTTCCTCTCGAGTGGAGACTGGTATGGCGGTGAACTTCTTGAGTTGCAGCAAGGGTGTGAAAGACCCTTTCGAAGTTCCAGAGGTTAGGTGTCATTAGTCTCCAGACGCCTCATCGGAAATAGGCCTCATCTCGCCTGGAAGGGAGAACTTAATGGATTTTCTCGAGTTGCGGCAGGTGTTCTCGAGTTACGACGGGTACCTCAGGGACCCGCCCTGGTGGCCTCAGGAGAGGCCAGTCCCCATGCGAGTTGCTAGGGGGCCTCTCTGGACTCCTCTCCCGTCGATACCGGGGCCAAAAACCTTGTGTGGAGTCAGGGCCGGATCCGAGGATTCCGCTCAGGCACTGACATGGATCTTTGGGTACTTGTGGAGTCTCCCCAGGGGAGTCAGGCCTCGTCTCGAGTGGGGGAATGAACGTGCGCTTTCGTTCCAGGCTGTAGCAGCAATGTCACGCTTCCCGTCGCGTGGATCAAAGGATCTGTGGTTTTCCCTCGAGGCTTTCCCTCGAGGCTTTCCCACAGGGCTGTCCCACGTGCCACCGTGGTGTGAGTCGATCCTTGGCGTGAAAGATGAGCCAGTGCAGGGCAAAGAGGTTCCTCTGGAATGGACTGAGACATCTGGGGAACTCTTGGAATGGTGATACGACCATGGAGTTCCTCTCGCCTTTCCTGTTGAGAGTGCCTCCTCTTGAGATGCGACGGAAACGCCGGGAATTCTTTCCCGTTGAAAGCAGGGAAAGGATCCCTCATCTCGAGCTACGAGGGGGAAACGGGGCTCCTCTTGATGTGGGCGGGACCATCGTGCTTCCTCTCGAGTGGAGACGGGCATGGCGGTGAACTTCTTGAGTTGCAGCAAGGGTGTGAAAGACCCTTTCGAAGTTCCAGAGGTTAGGTGTCATTAGTCTCCAGACGCCTCATCGGAAATAGGCCTCATCTCGCCTGGAAGGGAGAACTTCCTGGATTTTCTCGAGTTGCGGCAGGTGTTCTCGAGTTACGATGCGGACCTCAGGGACCCGCCCTGGTGGACTCAGGAGAGGCCAGTCCCCATGCGAGGTGCTAGGGGGCCTCTCGGGAATCCTCTCCCGTCGATACCCGGGCCAAAAACCTTGTGCGGAGTCAGGGTCAGAACCGAGGATTCCTCTCAGGGGCTGACATGGATCTTTGTGTACTTGTGGAGTCTCCCCAGGGGAGTCAGGCCTTGTCTCGAGTGGGGGCATGCATGTGCGCTTTCCTTCCAGGCTGTAGCAGCAATGTCACGCTTCCCGTCGCGTGGATCAAAGGATCTGTGGTTTTCCCTCGAGGCTTTCCCTCGAGGCTTTCCCACAGGGCTGTCCCACGTGCCACCGTGGTGTGAGTCGATCCTCGGCGTGAAAGATGAGCCAGTGCAGGGCAAAGAGGTTCCTCTGGAATGGACTGAGACATCTGGGGGACTCTTGGAATGGTGGTACGACCATGGAGTTCCTCTCGCCTTTCCTGTTGAGAGTGCCTCCTCTTGAGATGCGACGGGAACGCCGGGAATTCTTTCCCGTTGAAAGCAGGGAAAGGATCCCTCATCTCGAGCTACGAGGGGGAAACGGGGCTCCTCTGGATGTGGGCGGGACCATCGTGCTTCCTCTCGAGTGGAGACCTGTATGGCAGTGAACTTCTTGAGTTGCAGCAAGGGTGTGAAAGACCCTTTCGAAGTTCCAGAGGTTAGGTGTCATTAGTGTCCAGACGCCTCATCGGAAATAGGCCTCATCTCGCCTGGAAGGGAGAACTTCCTGGATTTTCTCGAGTTGCGGCAGGTGTTTTCGAGTTACGACGGGGACCTCAGGGACCCGCCCTGGTGGCCTCAGGAGAGGCCAGCCCCCATGCGATGTGCTAGGGGGCCTCTCGAGATTCCTCTCCCGTCGATACCGGGGCCAAAAACCTTGTGTGGAGTCAGGGCCGGAACCAAGGATTCCTCTCAGGGGCTGACATGTATCTTTGGGTACTTCTGGAGTCTCCCCAGGGGAGTCAGGCCTCGTCTCGAGTGGGGGCATGCACGTGCGCTTTCCTTCCAGGCTGTAGCAGCAATGTCACGCTTCCCGTGGCGTGGATCAAAGGATCTGTGGTTTTCCCTCGAGGCTTTCCCTCGAGGCTTTCCCACAGGGCTGTCCCACGTGCCACCGTGGTGTGAGTCGATTCTCGGCGTGAAAGATGAGCCAGTGTAGGGCAAAGAGGTTCCTCTGGAATGGACTGAGACATCTGGGGGACTCTTGGAATGGTGGTACGACCAAGAAGTTCCTCTCGCCTTTCCTGTTGAGAGTGCCTCCTCTTGAGATGCGACGGGAACGCCGGGAATTCTTTCCCGTTGAAAGCAGGGAAAGGATCCCTCATCTCGAGCTACGAGGGGGAAACGGGGCTCCTCTGGATGTGGGCGGGACCATCGTGCTTCCTCTCGCGTGGAGACGGGTATGGCAGTGAACTTCTTGAGTTGCAGCAAGGGTGTGAAAGACCCTTTCGAAGTTCCAGAGGTTAGGTGTCATTAGTCTCCAGACGCCTCATCGGAAATAGGCCTCATCTCGCCTGGAAGGAAGAACTTCCTGCATTTTCTCGAGTTGCGGCAGGTGTTCTCGAGTTACGACGGGGACCTCAGGGACCCGTCCTGGTGGCCTCAGGAGAGGCCAGTCCCCATGCGAGGTGCTAGGGGGCCTCTCGGGATTCCTCTCCCGACGATACCGTGGCCAAAAGCCTTGTGTGCAGTCAGGGCCGGAACCGAGGATTCCTCTCAGGGGCTGACATGGATCTTTGGGTACTTCTGGAGTCTCCCCAGGGGAGTCAGGCCTCGTCTCGAGTGGGGGCATGCACGTGCGCTTTCCTTCCAGGCTGTAGCAGCAATGTCATGCTTCCCGTCGCGTGGATCAAAGGATCTGTGGTTTTCCCTCGAGGCTTTCCCTCGATGCTTTCCCTCGAGGCTTTTCCACAGGGCTGTCCCACGTGCCACCGAGGTGTGAGTCGATCCTCGGCGTGAAAGATGAGCCAGTACAGGGCAAAGAGGTTCCTCTGGAATGGACTGAGACATCTGGGGGACTCTTGGAATGGTGGTACGACCATGGAGCTCCTCTCGCCTTTCCTGTTGAGAGTGCCTCCTCTTGAGATGCGACGGGAACGCCTGGAATTCGTTCCCGTTGAAAGCAGGGAAAGGAACCCTCATCTCGAGCTATGAGGGGGAAACGGGGCTCCTCTGGATGTGGGCGGGACCATCGTGCTTCCTCTCGAGTGGAGACGGGTATGGCGGTGAACTTCTTGAGTTGCAGCAAGGGTGTGAAAGACCCTTTCGAAGTTCCAGAGGTTAGGTGTCATTAGTCTCCAGACGCCTCATCGGAAATAGGCCTCATCTCGCCTGGAAGGGAGAACTTCCTGGATTTTCTCGAGTTGCGGCAGGTGTTCTCGAGTTACGACGGGTACCTCAGGGACCCGCCCTGGTGGCCTCAGGAGAGGCCAGTCCCCATGCGAGTTGCTAGGGGGCTTCTCTGGATTCCTCTCCCGTCGATACCGGGGCCAAAAACCTTGTGTGGAGTCAGGGCCAGATCCGAGGATTCCTCTCAGGGGCTGACATGGATCTTTAGGTACTTGTGGAGTCACCCCAGGGGAGTCAGGCCTCGTCTCGAGTGGGGGAATGCACGTGCGCTTTCGTTCCAGGCTGTAGCAGCAATGTCACGCTTCCCGTGGCGTGGACCAAAGGATCTGTGGTTTTCCCTCGAGGCTTTCCCTCGAGGCTTTCCCACAGGGCTGTCCCACGTGCCACCGTGGTGTGAGTCGATCCTCGGCGTGAAAGATGAGCCAGTGCAGGGCAAAGAGGTTCCTCTGGAATGGACTGAGACATCTGGGGAACTCTTGGAATGGTGGTACGACCATGGAGTTCCTCTCGCCTTTCCTGTTGAGAGTGCCTCCTCTTGAGATGCGACGGGAACGCCGGGAATTCTTTCCCGTTGAAAGCAGGGAAGGGATCCCTCATCTCGAGCTACGAGGGGGAAACGGGGCTCCTCTGGATGTGGGCGGGACCATCGTGCTTCCTCTCGAGTGGAGACAGGCATGGCGGTGAACTTCTGGACTTTCAGCAAGGGTGTGAAAGACCCTTTCGAAGTTCCAGAGGTTAGGTGTCATTAGTCTCCAGACGCCTCATCGGAAATAGGCCTCATCTCGCCTGGAAGGGAGAACTTCCTGGATTTTCTCGAGTTGCGGCAGGTGTTCTCGATTTAC
>NW_027184676.1:45000-56176 GCF_032405125.1 Capricornis sumatraensis | reverse complement strand
TGTCTGTGGGCCCCACCGCCACCCTCCCCCACCCTCCCCCTGCAGGGCCTCGTCCGATAGCTTCATTCAGATGCAGAAAGCTTTCCAGTCAAGTCAGAGCCTTTGACTTCGCCTCGAGCTTCTCTCCATTGAATGGTGATCCGCCCCACCCACCCCTCCTCCCATCGCCATCCCCATCCCCATCCCCCCATTCCATGTCTCCACCTCGAGACTGCCCCTTTCGGCACCGTGCGGAGGAAGGGGGCTGGGGGGTGGGGAGGGAGGCCGAGGGACACACTCGCCTCGTGTCAGGCCAAAGGAGTCTCCTCCTTTTCTGTCACCCAGGAAACCCCGCTCACGCGTGCGAGGATCACGGACGTGCGTCGAAGCAGCCATCGTCCCTTGACAGCTTCCCCTCCGTGGGAGGAGGTTTTCATTCCTGCCCGCCTCCAGTTCCGTTCCGTTCAGTCGCTCAGTCGTGTCCGACTCTTTGCGACCCCACGAATCGCAGCACGCCAGGCCTCCCTGTTCATCACCATCTCCCGGAGTTCACTCAGACTCACGGCCATCGAGTCCGTGATGCCATCCAGCCATCTCACCCTCTGTCGTCCCCTTCTCCTCCTGCGCCCAATCCCTCCCAGCATCAGAGTTTTTTTTTTCCAATGAGTCCACTCTTCTCGTGAGGTGGCCAGAGTCCTGGGGTTTCAGCTTTCGCATCATTCCTGCCAAAGAAATCCCAGGGCTGATCTCCTTCCGAATGGACCGGTTGGATCTCCTTGCAGTCCAAGGGACTCTCGAGAGTCTTCTCCAACACCACAGTTCAAAAGCATCCATTCTTCGGCGCTCAGCCTCCTTCACAGTCCAGCTCTCACATCCACACATGAGCAAGGAAAAACCATAGCCTTGACTAGACGGACCTTAGTCGGCAAAGTCACGTCACCGCTTTTGAAGATGCTATCTAGGTTGGTCACCACTTTTCTTCCAAGGAGTCAGCGTCTTTTAATGTCATGGCTACAGTCACCATCTGCAGTGATTCTGGAGCCCCCCAAAATAAAGTCTGACCCTGTTTCCACTGGTTCCCCATCTATGTCCCACGAAACGATGGGACCGGACGCCATGATCTTCGTTTTCTGAATGTTGAGCTTTAGGCCAACGTTTTCACTCTCCTCTTGCACTTTCCTCAAGAGGCTTTGTCGCTCCTCTTCCCTTTCTGCCATACGGGTGGTGTCATCTGCATATCTGAGGCCATCGATATTTCTCCCGGCCATCTTGAGTCCAGCTTGTGTTTCTTCCAGTCCAGCGTTTCTCATGATGTCCTCTGCATAGAAGTGAAAGAAGCAGGGTGACAATAGACAGCCTTGACGTCCTCCTTTCCCAATCTGGAACCCAGTCTGTCGCTTCCTGACCTGCCTACGGATTTCTCAAGAGGCAGGTCGGGCGGTCTGGTATTCCCATCTCTCTCAGCCTTCAGAGAGACAGAAAAGGAGGGAGGGGCAGAGCGTTCCTCTGGCGCCGGCCGGCTCTGTAGTCACTCGAATCCAAAACACTCCATCGGGCACGGAGGTTCACGTGCGGTGGGCTGGAGTGGGGTGGGGACGGCGGCCTACTCCGAACCCTAGCCGTTTTCCCTCCTCTGGAACCTGGAAAAGGAACCTAGGAAAAGCTGAGCTGCTGTCTGTGTGCGTGAGTGCGTGCACGTACACGTGTACGTGAGAGACGGCACGTTGTCCATGTGCGTGTGCGTGTGCATGGACGTGAGAGGAAAAGGGGAAAAAAAGGAAAGAAAGGAGGAGGAAAAAAAAAAAAAAAAAAAAAAACCAGAAGGAGGGAAGGACGAAATAGGTGAGTTAGTAGGGCCTCCGTGTCGTGGAAAGAGTTTCTGAGCACAGATCCTCCGTTCAGTGAATCAGCGATCGTATCTCCTCTACAGGAGGCCGTGATGTCGATGGACGGGTCCGGGAAAGCAGGCCTGGGGTGCAAGCGATCGGGTATTTTCTTTCCCCTCAGAGGCACTTGTAGGGAAACCAAGGAAACACACAGGTTCATCCCTGGAGCGGATTCGAGACACCAGTCGGCGGAGGGAGAGGCAGTCTAGGAGACTGATTTCTAGACGTCAGGGTCGGGTCCTGGAGCGGGTTGCCATGTCCTTCTCCAGGAGGCCTTCCTGGCCCAGGGATGGAACCCGGGTCTCCAGGAGTGTGTACCCGCGTTTCTCAGAAACACCCTCTGGGCCCCTAAGGAACCTGTGGCAATCACGAGCGCCAAGGAGATAAGAATCCTCCACTGAGAGTTTCCCAAGTCTGGAAGGACCAGATCGAGAGAAAAAGAGAAAGGATTCCCTTCTGCCGACAGGGGTGTTGTACGAAGGGACCAAGGGGATGGCCGTCTTTCCAAATTCACATGTTCAACATTGTGTCCTTTCGGTCCTCTGTGTTCTCTTTGTATCTGGAAAGCAACAGGTGGAACGGTATAGGTCCTTTCATTATTTGATTTTTCTTTCTGTCTTTTTCCCGCCCGCCCGCCCGCCCGCCCGTCCGTCCGTCCGTCCATCCCTCCATCTGTCTTCTCTCTGTCTCTGTCGCTTTTCACTCAGGTTAGGGAATTTAAAAAAACAAAAAAACAAAAACAAAGGAGGAATCTGTATCTCTGCAGGTCAGGAAGCTACAGTTAGAACTAGACACGGAAACCCAACAGGCTGGTTCCAAATAGGGAAAGGAGTCCATCAAGGCTGTCTATCGCCACCCTGCTTATGTAACCTACAGGCTGAGTACACATCATGAGAAACGCTGGGCTGGATGAAGCGCAAGCTGGAGTCAAGATTGCCGGGAGAAATATCAATCACCTCAGATACGCACATGACACCACCCTTATGGCAGAAATGAAGTATGGGCGGGTTGGGAGGCGGGGGGGGGGGGGGCGCGGGGAGGGGCGTTACAAAGTCATGGTCGTTTCAGGTGTTCAGATTCTTTTCCCTCAGAGGTTCATGCAAAGTCATACGTCTACTTTCCTGCGCTGGCATAGGATCCTGGTGCCCGTGGATTGTTCTGACGTCCAGTTTATGTGTACGCGTTCAACCCGACCTCCTAAGGGGACCGCCTGCTCCTCCCCGCCCCCAATCCTGTGTTCCTCAAGAAGTCAGGCGTCCACTGTAGCATCCTCTTCCTCAGTTCACCCAACGCCATGACAGAAGTCATTCCTCCAGCTTTCCCATCGGTTCTCTACACCTCGCCTGATGATGGCGGGGGACCGGAAGACTGACCGTTCTGAAGAATGTCGCAAGAGCTCTGGGTGAAGGCTCCTACGACTCGCTCGGTGAAGTGGGTGGCGTGTCAATCCGTAGAGACCGTGGAAGGGATGCCCCAAGTGGCAAACACCATCGCTCTCAGTGGCGGTCCGTTTGCTTGTCTGCAGCGAGGGACGGAAGGGAGGCTTCCACCTTCCACAGAGAAAGCTATCCCTAGCGTCCCGAGCATGTTTGACCACCACCCCACCCCGCCGCCCCAGGTGACAGGCGTGACAGGTCAGACTGTAGCAATCGTCACGTCAAGGGTGTACGCACAACAGGCAGACTCATCTGAAAGGCACCCTGTCCTGTGAAGGTGGAGGGAGGGGAGGGAGGGGCAGAGGGATGGCGAGGAAGGGAAAGAGAAAGAGAGGGACAGGAACGCACACGGTGGGGGCGGAGGGGGTGGGGGGAGGCGGTCGGGGGCCAGCGTGAGGAACTCCGCCCATGGCAAAGGTCACGAGGAAGGAGGCTTGGCACACGCAAAGGCGTGATCAGGCCTCAGGAACCCCCCCGTTCCCGAGCATCTACCCCCAAAGCCAGAGTCTACCTAGAAAGGACGCGTCTCGTGGGTTGGTTAGGAATGACGTGGGTGAAGGGTTTTTCACGTGTCGGGCCAATCATGACGGCTCATCCCCGGCCCTGGGTGTGACGAGGGCGTCTCAGGTCAAACCTCTCTGCTGACAGACCGGCTCGCGTGACAGGGTCATCCGCACTCCCGCCACGACGCACACGAGTGTCGACGACCTCTCCACCGTAAACAGCACAGAGAGTCTGGGAGTCTTTGGAGAGTCTTCGTGAGCACAGGGCTTTTCTCACGGTGGTCGAGTCCACGATTGCCGCCAGGCCTCCATAGCCTTAGGCACCTGGGAATCTATGAATCCGTGTCGTTGGAATATAGAAAAGGACATAGAGTCGTTTGGAAGGGGAGCAATACTGGACTCTGTGAGTCCATGAATGTTCTCTTTTGGAATAGATTCCCTGTCCTTTGGGATCCAGCCCTGTGTCCTTGCTATGTAAACATGTCACTCGATCACTCTCTTAAGCCTAAAGAGACCTTCAGGGCACCATGGGGGAAAGGGATTTCATGTGTTGGGCTGATGGTTGCTGCTACATCTCCATGTTCCCTGCCCTTAGAGTGAATCTAACTAGCATAGAGGAGACATAAGGATTCACCTTTCAGAGGAATCATGTGACCTTTGGGTTCAACCCATTCCTTTCTTGATTGGAACTCACGACACCCTCACCCTACAGGCATGTACCTTTATCTGGAGGGTGGTGCCTGGTTTAAGAAAAAAACACCCTTGGAACACAGAAGTGTTTTGGGGATCAGAAAGAAAGGATCATCACATGTCAGCAGGCCTCACGGCCAGAAGATGATGTCATATCCCTGAGACCCCTTTTTTTTTTTTTTTTTTTCGTACATGTATGTGAAGCACCTGATTTTGAGAAAGGTCGGGACTCCTGGCCCCCACGTGACTCTGTAGTCATCCCTATATGTCACCAAAGGTAGAGAGGCAAACCCAACACGAAAGAAATCGGATCCGTCTCCGGAAAGACCGATACCCCCATGTCGCTTCTTTCTTGCTCCCCGTTTCTCTGGCTGAATTCCAAGTTATTCAGCCTCTTTTCCTCCACTCATTTTCCTACGACACTATCCGTTTCTAATCTCTCTATATCTCTGTCATTAAATACGTATTTATCCAAGGACGCCAATGCCGTCCCCACCTTCGAATTCCCTGGATCCAACGGGGCTGGACCCGGGCAGGAGGCGGCGTGTGGTGGTGTGTCTGGGGCATGCGCAGGTGGTGCCGCGTGGGTGTATGTGTGTGTGGGGGGAGGGGTAATGTGTGTGGTGTGTGTATAGGTTCCACGTGAGGCCGAGTGTGTGTCGGGTGGGCACCATGGGTGTGTGCGTGTGGGATGCGCCTGTGGGTGTGGGCGTGGCCGGAAGGGGGTGGGGCGTGCAGAGACAGTGGCCCAGAGACACAGCCAGGCAAAGGACAACGCAGTGTGTGTGTGTGTAGGGGGTAGGGGGGAGTGTGTGGTGTGTGGCCTGTGTGAGCGGGGTGCGAACGGGCTGTATGTGTGTGTGTGTGTGTGTGTGTGTGTGTGTGTGTGTGTCTGGGGTCGGGATGTGTGTGTGTGCACTGTGTGCAGGCGCGGTGTATGTGCGGGTATGCGTGTGGTGTGTAGGGTGCGCCTATGGTTGTGGGTGTGGTGGAGGGTGGGTAGCGCAGAGACACAGCTAGGCAAAGGACAAGGCAGTGTGTGTGGGGGGGCGTGGGGAGCGGGAGAGGTGGGGGAGGCGGGGTATGTGTGGGGGCGCGTGGTGTGTGCGGGGGTGGGGGTTTTGTGGGCGGGGGTGGGGGTGTGCGTATGGCTACGCACGTGGCGTGTGGGCAGAGCCAGAGGAGGGGGAGACAGCGACAGCCAGGCCAAGGACAATGCAGTGTGTGTGTGTGTATGGGGGAGCGGGGGGAGTGTGTGGTGTGTGGTGTGCGGTGTGTGGCGTGTGCGGGCCGGGTGCCTAAGGGCTGGGGGTATGTGTGCGTGTGTCTGTGCGCGTGTGCGTGTGGCGGGGTGGTGGGGGGGGGGGTGGGGGTGGTCCGGGATGCGTGTGTGCACGCGCTGGGTGCAGGCGGGGTGTGTGTGCGGATATGCGTGCGGTGTGTAGGGTGTTCCTGCGGGTGGTGCGGGCAGAGACAGAGGCAGAGAGTCGCAGCCAGGCAAAGGACGACGCAGTGGGTGTGTGGTATGGGCATGGTGTGGGGGGTGGGGTGGGGTGGGGTCTGCGTGTGGTGTGTGTGGTGGGCGGGCAGAGACAGATCCAGTCAGGCAGAGGATCACGTGCACGGATGGATATCCCGCATCATCTGCTTGTGTTTTCTGAGCTCACTCAGCACCTCCGCCATCAAGACCACTCCCACGAAATGTGAGTCTGCCCCCACCAGCCAGCACTTGTCTTTGGCCAGGCAGACAGGGGAGTGTTCCGAGTTTGGGGGGGGGGGGGGAGGGGGGGCGGGGTTGGCGACTCGCTGTCACCAGGCCAGCTTGGGTCCTCGCGTTCTGCCCCTGAACCTGACTGGAGCAAGTGGATCCGTGTGATCTGTCGTGGCTCTGTTTGAAATCCTTGGCGGGAGAAGGAAGATTTCCCCCCACGCCAGGGGAGACAAGCCCCCAGAAAGTCACCTCCCCGGGGTTCCAATAGCTGTTCTCCAAATCGATGAAGTTTCCCAAAGGAGATGTCCCGTCCCAAGCAGAAAAGCCCCAATGGCTCCCCATGGACCTCTGGCCCAAGGTGCCGCTCCCACACAGCCTCCTTCCACAGCCCCAGGGCATTCAAGAGTTCGCCGGCCCGGCCCGCCCCATCCGTGGTCCCCTCGCAGGGCCATCTGAAAAAGCGACCGACAGGCAGGTGGCGCCCGACAGCCAACCCACTGTCCAGAGAGCCGGCCGCGGCATAGAAGCTCCGAGGGAGACCGGCAGGGACTCGTTGCCAGACGGGGGGGCCCATCCTAGGGCGCAGTTTCTCCGCTCAGTCACCGACGTGGACAGGAAAGCGGGACACGCCAACACTTCTCGGGAACGTCTCTGGGCGAGGTACGACGGACGCACGGACGGACAGACGGAGGGGGTGGAGGGGGTGGGGGGGTGGGGGAGGGGGAAGGGGAGCCTTCTTGACCGCACGCCCGCACCCACCGACGCACGCACGCAGGCACGCACGCAGGCACGCAGGCACGCAGGCACGCAAGCACGCACCGACCGACCGACGCCGGGGTCCAGCCCTGGTGGATCCAGGGTGATTCGAGGGTGGGGATGGAATCGGCGTCCTAGGAAAAAAGTTAATTCATTATAGATATACAGAGAGAGATTACAAACGGATCGTGTCGTAGGAAATATTAGTGGCGAAAAAGAGGCGGAATCACTTGGTTTACGAGGAATCGCATCCATGCTGCAGATGCGAATTCAGCCAGAAAAACGGGGAGCAAGAGAGAAACGACAGAGGGGAATCCGTCTTTCCAGAAACTGATCCCATTTCTTTGATTTTTAGGCTTGCTTCTAACCTTTTGTTACACATAGGGATGAATCCAGAGTCACGCGGGGGTCAGCAATCCTGACCTTTCTCAAAATCAGCTGCTTTCCCTCCAAGGAAGGTCTTAAGGGTTTTCCATCATCTTCTGGCCACGAGGCCTGCTGACATTTTATGATCCTTTGTTCTGATCCCCAAAGCACTCACGTTTTCCAAGGGGTTTTTTTGTGAAACCAGGCACCACCCTCCGGATAAAGTTGCATTCCTAAAGGGTGAGGGTGTCGTGAGTCCCGATCAAGAAAGGCACTGATGTCACTCAAGGTTCACAGGATTCATCTGAAAGGTTCATACTTATTTCTCCCCAGAGACACTGCTAGGCAAAGGACAAGGCAGTGTGTGAGTGCGGGGTAGGGTGGGGTGGGGTGGGGTGGGGGGGGGGGGCGAGGGGGAGTGCGGGAGAGGTGGGGGAGCGGGATGTGTGCGCGGGCGTGTCGTGTGCCGTCGTCTCGGGGTGTTTATGGGCGGGGGGGGGGGGTGGCGTTGGAAGCGGGGCTGGGTGCGTGTGGCCTCAGCGTGTGGTGTGTGGGCAGAGCGAGAGAAGAGGAGAGGTGGAGCATCACAGCCAGGCCAAGGACAACGCAGTGTGTGTGTGTATGGTTGAGGGGGGGGTAGTGTGTGGTGTGTGGCGTGTGCGGGCGGGGTGCGAACGGGCTGGGCGTGTGTGTGCCAGTATGCGTGCGGTGCGTAGGGTGCGCCTGTGGTTGTGGTGGAGGGGGTCGGCGCAGAGACACAGCTAGGCAAAGGACAAGGCAGTGTGTGGGTGGGGGGGGGGTGCGAGAGAGGTGGGGGGCGGGGTATGTGTGGGGCCTCGGTGTGTGCGGGGCAGGCCGTGTGTGTGGCGTTGGCGGCGGGAGGGGTGTGTGTGTCTACGCATTAGGTGTGTGGGCAGAGACAGAGGAGATGGGGAGAGTCACAGCCAGGCCAAGGACAATGCAGTGTGTGTGTGGGGGGGGGGGGGCGGAGGCGGGGGAGGGGAGGAGTGTGCGGTGTGTGGTGTGTGCGGGCGGGGTGCGAACCGACTGGGTGAGTGTGTGTCTGGGATCGGGATGTGTGTGTGCACTGTGTGCAGGCGGGGTGTGTGTGCGGATCTGCGTGTGGTGGGTGGGGTGCCCCTGTGGGTGTGGGTGTGGGTGTCGGTGTGGCCGGTGTGTGTTTGGGGGGAGGTGGCGCAGAAACAGAGGCCCAGTGACACAGCTAGGCAAAGGACAAGGCAGTGTGTGTGTGGGGTGGGGGGGGGGGGGAAGGGGGCTTGCGGGAGGGGTGGGGGAGTGGGATGTGTACAGGGGCGTGGTGTGTGCGCTCGTCGCGTGGAATTTATGGGGAGGGGGTGTGTGTGTGTAATTGTGGCGTTGGGGGCGGGGCTGGGTGCGTGTGGCCTCAGCATGTGGTGTGTGGGCAGAGACAGAGGCGAGGCGGAGAGTCACAGCCGGGCCAAGGACTAGGTAGTTGGGGGGGCGGGGGGGGGGGAATTGGGGGAGTTTGTGGTGTGTGGCGTCTGCCGGCGGGCTGGGTGTGGGTGTGCCTGGGTACGGGATGTGTGGGTGCGCGGTGTGCAGGCCGAGTGTGTGCGCGGGTATGCGTGTGGTGTGTAGGGTGCCGCTGTGGGTGTGGGTGTGGGTGTGGGTGTGGCCTGTGGGTGCGAGGGGTGGTGGCGCAGAGACAGAGGACAAGAGACACTGCTAGGCAAAGGACAAGGCAGTGTGTGTGTGGGTGGGGGGGTGCGAGAGAGGTGGGGGGCGGGGTATGTGTGGGGCCTCGGTGTGTGCGGGGGTTGGGGTGTTTATGGGCAGGCGGTGTGTGTGGCGTTGGCGGCGGGAGGGGTGCGTGTGTCTACGCATTAGGTGTGTGGGCAGAGACAGAGGAGATGGGGAGAGTCACAGCCGGGCCAAGGACAATGCAGTGTGTGTGTGTGAGGGCGGAGGCGGGGGAGGGGAGGAGTGTGCGGTGTGTGGTGTGTGCGGGCGGGGTGCGAACCGGCTGGGTGAGTGTGTGTCTGGGATCGGGATGTGTGTGTGCACTGTGTGCAGGCGGGGTGTGTGTGCGGATCTGCGTGTGGTGGGTGGGGTGCCCCTGTGGGTGTGGGTGTGGGTGTCGGTGTGGCCGGTGTGTGTGGGGGGGGGTGGGGAGGTGGCGCAGAGACAGAGGCCCAGTGACACAGCTAGGCAAAGGACAAGGCAGTGTGTGTGGGGGGGGAGGGGGAAGGGGGCGTGCGGGAGGGGTGGGGGAGTGGGATGTGTACAGGGGCGTGGTGTGTGCAGTCGTCGCGGGGAATTTATGGGCGGGGCGGGTGGGTGTGTGTAATTGTGGCGTTGGGGGCGGGGCTGGGTGCGTGTGGCCTCAGCATGTGGTGTGTGGGCAGAGACAGAGGCGAGGCGGAGAGTCACAGCCGGGCCAAGGACTAGGTAGTTGGGGGGGCCGGGGGGAATTGGGGGAGTTTGTGGTGTGTGGCGTGTGCCGGCGGGCTGGGTGTGGGTGTGTCTGGGTACGGGATGTGTGGGTGTGCGGTGTGCAGGCGGGGTGTGTGTGCGGGTATGCGTGTGGTGTGTAGGGTGCCGCTGTGGGTGTGGGTGTGGGTGTGGCCTGTGGGTGCGAGGGGTGGTGGCGCAGAGACAGAGGACCAGAGACACTGCTAGGCAAAGGACAAGGCCGTGTGTGTGTGGGGGGGGGGGTGGCGAGGGGTCGTCCGGGAGGGGTGGGGGGCGGGATGTGTGCACGGGCCTGTTGTGTTCCCTCGTCTCGGGGTGTTTATGGGCGGGGGGTGGGTGTGGCGGAGGCGGGGCTGGGTGCGTGTGGCCTCCCTCAGCATGTGGTGTGTGGGCAGAGACAGAGGCGAGGCGGAGAGTCACAGTCGGGCCAAGGACAACGTTGTTGGGGGGGGGGGAGTGTGTGGTGTGTGGTGTGTGGCGTGTGCGGGCGGGGTGGGTGTGTGTGGCCTCAGCATGTGGTGTGTGGGCAGAGACAGAGGCGAGGCGGAGAGTCACAGCCGGGCCAAGGACAACGTAGTGGGGGGGGCTGGGGGGGGGATTGGGGGAGTTTGTGGTGTGTGGTGTGTGGCGGCGGGCTGGGTGTGGGTGTGTCTGGGTACGGGATGTGTGCGTGCGCGGTGTGCAGGCGGGGTGTGTGTGCGGGTATGCGTGTGGTGTGTAGGGTGCACCTGTGGTTGTGAGTGTCCCGGGGGGGGGGGGGGGCAGGCGTGGCACAGAGACACAGCTAGGCAAAGGACAAGGCAGTGTGTGTGTGTGTGTGTGTGTGTGTGTGTGTGTGTGTGTGTGTGAGTGAGGTGGGGCGGGGGTGCGGGAGAGGTGGACGGGCGGGGTTCATAATCTGAAAGGCGAAAGGCACAGGGACGCACAGATGGACGCACTCAGGCACGCACCCACCCACGCACACAAAGCACGCAGGCGCGCACCCAGGCACCAGCGCACGCACCCAGGAACACAAAGGGCCGGCCCCCGCGCCCGCGCGCGCCCGCCCGCCCAGCCCCCCACCCGCGCGCGCCCGCCCGCCCAGCCCCCCACCCGCGCGCGCCCGCCCGCCCAGCCCCCCACCCGCGCGCCCGCCCGCCCAGCCCCCCACCCGCGCGCCCGCCCGCCCACGCTCTCGCCAACCCACGCACCCACCGAGCCAGCCGCCCGCCCACGCACGGGCAGACGGGCAGCTCTTTCAGCAAAAATAACATTCAACAATGGGACAAAGAAACAGAGACGTTCATGGTAGAAACAATCATTCCATAAAAAGAAAAAGAAATACGCATTGATATTGTGGCGGTGAAACAGAAAGCAAAAGCATGCACTCATCACACACATAACCTGAAGCAACAA
>NW_027184676.1:0-32500 GCF_032405125.1 Capricornis sumatraensis | reverse complement strand
CAGCGCGGGATCCCACCGCCACCCGCACGCGAGGGCGGTCCCGCGACGCCTGGGGCGCCGGCCGGCCCCAGCCATCCCCGGAGCGTGGCCCACGACCCGGCCCCGCCGCCAGGGCCGGCGAGCCGTCCACCCGTCTTCCGCCATCCACACGCGACAGATCCGTCTCCCATCTGAGTCTGACCCCCGAGGCTCGACATCCCGGGGACAACGCTCTCGAGCGAGGCGGCCCAGACCGTGACCGCACGCCGCCACCAGCTGCGGCTCGGGGGGCGAGGGCGGGCGCGACGGGCTCCCCCTCACCACCAGCTGCGGGGCCGGGGAGGCCGAGGCCGACCGGGCGTCGCGCCCCGACACAGCCCCCCCCTTCCCCCAGGGCTCGCACCACGGGGGGCCGGCCGCACACACACGGCCCCCCACCTGCCGGACGCCCGGCGGGGCCCAGCGGGACCCTCCCCCGACTCGGAGGGGGGAGGCGCGGGCCGCGGTAGGCAACGAGCGGCACACGGCCCCACCGCGGGGCCGGGGGAGTTCTGCTCTGCCCACGTGCTCTGGCAGTCGCCACGGTGGCCACTGCGCACTCGGGAGGGGCAGCGGCTGGGGGGTCCGGTACCCCAAGGCTCCCTCTCGGATCGCTAGAGAAGGCGTTCTCCCCGAGGGCGCGCCGTCCCTCACCCGGACCGTGTCGCCTTCGGGCCCACGGAGGCGCTCCACGAGCCACCAGTCCTCAGCTGGGTGGGAGGGGCCTGCGGTACAGGGGAGCGGACCACCACACAGGAGCGTGTGCGCGGTCAGGGCCAGAGCGGAGCCCGCGTCCCGCCCCCTGCAAGGCCTCATCCGCCAAGGCCTCCGCGACGAGGGGAACAGGCACGCCTCTCCCTACCGCCTCGACCCCCCCCCCAGAGAGAGCCACTCACGGGACACACACGCCACCGTGGCGGGGACCCGAGGGGGACACCGGGTTAAGGGAAACGACACCACCACTCGGCCTCAGGCACCTGAGGGACGACCTGGAGCGCTCCAGGGGCACCACCGAGGGTCACACGAGGCACGCTCACACACCCGCGTGGGGTGCGCAGCGCGGCGTCGGCGGTGGCACAGCCCTCCCCGCCACAGGGAGGGCCGCTCACCGGGCACACGCCGAGAAGGCGAAGCGAGAGCAATCTGCTGTGTCAGAAGACCAACGGCCCCCACTGACGCCCCGAGGCAAAGGAGACCGAAGATCAGGGCCAGAAGCCACACCCAACCCCTGCCTTCCTCACCCTCCCTGATGGGCAGCGAGGGGGGGAGAAGACAAGCGAGGGGCCCCGCGGACAGACCGAGAAGAGCAGACGCGTTCACTGGGAACGCCCGTCCCTCGTCTGGCACGGCTTAGGCTCGGCCCGGGAGAACACGACCACACCACATCGATCTGTTGAGCCAAGGTGGAGCGGGGGGGAGGCACGGTGAGGACAGTCACCAGAGGGGCCCGCTTTAAGCCTCGCCGGCAACCTCCGCCCCCCCCACCTCGCCTCAGGCGAGAGCGGCCGACGACCCCCAAGAGGAGAACGCCTGACACGTGGCACGGAGCCCACAGGGCGGGGGTCGCCCCAGCCGCAACCAGGTGCCCACAGCGGGGGCGAGGGATGCACAGGGTAGAAGACCCACGCGCCACCTCGCCCCGCCACCCTCGGGTCGCCCAGAGACCGGAGGTGGCACCAAGGGTCGGGTCAGCCAGACGACACCACACAGGAGCCGGCGCACAGGCCCAGGCGGGCGGCTCCAGCGGCAAGGGCCGAACCGGGCACCAGCTGGCGGCCCAGAAGCCCAGAGCCCCGCGTGCGTCCAGAGACCCACAGTCCTCGGTGGCAGACACCAAAGGAGACCGTGTCAGCACTTATCTGGTGGCAAAAAAGGCCTATTAAGGGCGACGAAATGACAGCAGCTGACAGCGGAGCACATCGACGACGCGCAGGGAGGGCCCCCGGAACCTTGTCCCGGCCACCTGTCCCCAACGCTGCCCCATAAACACCAGGCCCCGAGCTCTCTTGGGGGGGGGGGGGGTCATCTGGTCGACCGGGAGGGGGGAGGGGGCGCGTGGTGGCCAAAGCGGGGGCGCGGGCACCAAGGGGGGGCGGGGGGGAAGCTGGCCGAGGACGCCCTCCCCGCCTCGTCCACGCGGGCAGGGGTACCGGTCCGTCCGAGTCTCCGAACGGGGATTTGGCTTCGATGTGCAAAAGGAAAAGAGAAGACAGAACCGTCAGCGAGGCGCTTCCCACGAGACGAGCGGGCCCCGACCAGGGACCGCGCCCGGGGCCCGGACCGTCCTAGACGGGGCACCCAGGACGGCCCGAGCCGGCCCCCACCTCCCGACTGGGATTCAGGGAGCCGGAGAGGGGGGAGCCAAAGTCGCGTCCGACGACCGAGACCCACGAGGGCACGCCGAAGGGTCGAGCGCGCCCTCCCCGGCCACCCGCGGAAGCAGGGTCCGGTCCATCCACGTCTCCGGACCCGTCAGGACTCTGACAAAGAAAAAGCATGTGTGCCGGGAGACGCCTCGGGCGACCGGACCCCACGGGGGGACCGCACACGCGCCTCCCCCGCTCAACCCTCGGGTTCCCCCACCTCCGGAGTGCCACGCGGAAAACACCTCGGGCAGAAAGGACCCGAGGGCCCGGACCCTGGCGCGCCCTCCGGCGACCTCCAAGCCACCGTCTGGGCCGGTCCCCACCTCCGGAGCGGGGCCGAGGGCGAAGCAAACGCTCCTGAGGGCGAAGCAAACGCTCCTGAGGGCGAAGCAAACGCTCCTGAGGGCGGCCCAGGAGGCGTCCGGACCGCCGAGCCCGAGTCCAGGCGCTCCGGGCAGGGAAGACCCTCTCCCCGCCCACCGCGGCGGCCCGGCCCAGGCAGGGTCCGGGCGGTCCGTCCCCGTGGCCGCAGGGGCACGGGGAGATGCTGGTCGACCCGGTCAGGCCGCCCCGCGAGCCGGCTCCGGGGCGCCGCGACGGTCACCCTCCTCAGAAACCTAGAGAACCAATCTCCGGCGACAGCGGGACTGTCCCTAGGCCTCGGCGCCACCGGGACTGTCGCCGCCAGCGTCGCCGGTGTCTGAGAGCTCTGCCTCGGGCCCAGAGGCTGAGTCACAATCCTCCTGAAAGGCCTCGCCGAAGCTCCAGAGGGGAGGGACAATATACAAGCGGCCGCCAGGTGGCTCCCGACAAGCGACTCGAACGTCCCGAGGACGGGTCGCTGTCGCCGGCCGCCGGGGACGCCACCGCGCCGGCCGCCCAGACGCCCGAGCTCGGCCCGGAGCCTCCGCCGCCGAGCGACGCGACGCGACGCGACCCCGGCCGCAGAGGAAGGGAGAGACGCTGGGAAGGATCTCCTCAGGAGGCTGCCACGAAGGAGACTCACTCCCCCACGCGACTCCGGGGTGCTGGGGGGGACATTCCACGGAGACGCCGGCGGGCGGTGGGGGCTCGGGGCGGGGTCGGCGGAGAGAGGGGCACCAGCGGCATCGCAGACTCCCCCGGCCCCCCTCCCCCGAAAGAGAGAGGGAGGGAGGGAGGGAGGGAGGGAGGGAGGGGCCGGCAAAGCGAAACCAGGCGAGCGCTGCTCGGAGAACAAAGCAGGACTTTGGAAAGCAGACACAGACACGCGAGCCCAGGAGCAAGAAAGGAAAAGGAGGAGACACACTCGGAACCCCCAACAAGAGAAGGCACCACTCAACCTGGGTGGAGACCGTGACAAAGTCCGAAGACAACACACCCAAGCACGCGCCGGTGGGTGGGGAAAGTGCACCTGAGGTCAGGAGAACATGGATTTCAAAGTCACTGAACTGGCCACAAACACCAGAACGGCAGGCGGGCGGGAGGGCGGGCGGGAGGTCTGGGGTGGCAGGGCTGCGGGGGTGGGGGTTGGGAGGGGCGGGGCGGGGGGGCCTGGGGTGCGGGGGCGGGGGGGGGGCGGCTGAGGGGCGTGGAGGTGAGGAGGACCGGACCGAGTCGATAGGGATCCACTAAATAAACCCCGTGTTCCATGACAACAGCCAGTTACATGAATACATAACTTTTTGAAGCAGATCAGAAAGGAAATGAAACAGAACCACCAGGCAGGAAAGTCAAGTCATAGAACTGCTCCGGCTGCTTAAAAGTCAGAGAGAGGGAGAGGGAGAGGGGGAGGGGGAGGGGGAGGGGGAGGGGGAGGGGGAGGGGGAGGGGAGGGGGAGGGGGAGCGAGAACGCAGACACATGCGCATATACGCGTGTCCATATGTATACGCACGCGTATTCGCGTCTATATATACGCGCACACGTGGGTATAAACAAACACGTTCAAAGGGCATGCTCACATACACGCATGTGTCTGTGTGCGCACGTGTATGCCTAGGCGTTTCTACTGTGCGTGTATGCTTGCGTGTATATACGTAGACACAGGCATATAGACACAGACGTCCACGGAGATACACAGGCACGAATACACATGCTCATCTGTGCAGATACGTCGGTATCCATAGACACATACATATACGGGGAAAGCGCAAGCATATTGCAAAAGGGGCTTTTCTGTCCAAAACGGATCAAGGCGTCAGCAGACAACTCAGCCTCCAAAAGGGAAACGACCCCCGATGAGCGAAGTGGGCAGGCAGGGGGCCCGAGCAGACACCTTCCTCCCAAAGAAAGGGAGAACAGACAGACACCCAGAAGCACAAGGTAGAAAACACATCAGCGGCAGGGCTGGGCTGGGCTGGGCTGGGGCTGCCGGGGGTGGGGGCGGGCTCGCGGAAGCACCCCGGGGCGTTTATCTGGACAAGGATCCTTCTCCTTCGGAGGGGAAAGGCCCAGGGGCTGGAATCGCAATCGCGACAGCAAGTTCGAACCACGAGAAGACAGCGGCTCCTGATCGATCGAACGCGTCTTTGCTGCCGCTGAGGAACATGTGGGCGGACTCAGAGAGATCACATCTCATCCCCTGGGGCCTCCCAGAGAGAGAAACCACATCCCTAGGGAAAAGAGTCCTGCGATTCCCTCGGAACACTCCACCAAAGAGTCCCCCTTCGACCCAACCCAGCCACTCCACGGAGTGCCCACGGAGGGGACAGAGAAGATACGGACGTGTGTATGTGTGGGATCGACCCCCATACCTAGGTAGACATCCGTACACACAGAAGGAGAGAGCTCTCTGTCTGTGTGCCTACGCCTGTATCTATTCACACACACACACACACACACACACACACACACACACACACACACACACACACACACACACACACACACACACAGAGGAATGGGACTCAACCACCAGAAGGGAATGAAATCTCACAGTCTGCAGGAACTTGGAGAGACCTTTAGAGGGGATGATGCTCAAGGAAATACCTCAGAGCCGTCGTTTCCACGCAGTACCTACCAAACGATACACCGTGAACACAACAGAACCAAAGAGAAACAGGCTCCTAAGATACCACCACGGAGCACATGAGGGGTGGCCCGAGGAGGGAGCGGGGGACACGGTGGCGGGGGGTGGGGTGGGGGAGAGAACGAGTGAACGAGCGCCACCGGTGAGGGAGACAGATGAAGCGGTGCCACCTCCCACTTAGGAAATCCATGAGTCACGGGCACGTCACGACACCAGATGTCATCTGCCGTGACACCAGGTGGTGACGGACGGTCCCTCGCTAGACGTATCCTGGCGATCGCTGTGTCAGGCGCTACACTCGAAGCCATCGTCGGTACAGCTGAAAAGGAACGGGGGAACAGAACACGAAGAAAAAAAAAAAGGAAAGGAAGCAGGACGGGAGGAAGGAAAGAAGGCGAAAGGAAACGTTGGCAGTCAGTCAGAGGTCCGTTTGAGAAGAGTGGGACCTGCGTGTGTGTGGAGGGGCGGGGAGTGGGGAGGCGGGGAGAGAAACTAGGGTGAGTAGGAGGACGGGGAGCAGGAGGAGGAGAAAGAAAAGGACCGATGGCCTCGAGGGGGAGGGGGAGATCAAGGATCCAAGGAGTGGACAGGACGGTCAGGTGAGTGCCATAGGGAAAGGAAACGAAGCCAACCCACGAACACCCTCCCCACGGTGGTTGCGTTCAGTCCAAGATCAAGATGTGGGTAGCACGGTGTCCTCCAGCGCACGGGGACGCACAGGCCTGCCTTGGCGTGGGAGTTCAGGATCAGCCTGAACGCTGAAGCCGTTCTGTTCATCCACGGCTGGCACGTACCATGGTCCCACGACATTCACACATCCTAGCAAACCATCGAAAGACTCTCACTCACTCGCCATGAAACACGTAGAGAACAGAAAAGGAGGGACCCGATGGTGGCTGGCTGGCTGGCTGGCTGGCTGGCTGGCTGGATGACCATGAGAGTCTGAGGATGGAACCCATGGACAGAAAAGCATCCGATTCCCTTGGGTCAAGAATCGGTCTCGCCTTCTGTGCCTGGTGTCCTTCCTACGTCTGGAGGATTCCCTCCCCCCCCCCCCCCACCCCGCTCCCAGCTCGAAGGTGCTCTCAAGGTCCCCGCCGGCACGCTCTCTTCAGAGCGCCCGTCTGAAGGGGAACGTTCTCTTCCACGTCCCCGCCCTGAGACCGCTTCAGCCTGGCCCGCCCCTCCACCCCCGCCTGCCTCTCTCCCTCCTGCTCCTCCTCCTTCTCCTCGGAACTCCTGAGCGCTCCTCGCCCCGGCCTCTCACCCCACACGGTGGCGGTGTTGGCCTAGGTGTGCTCAGGCGCCTCCTCCCCGCATCCCAGGGGACTGCCGCTGTCTCTCGACTGCGTCGTCCTGGGACCCTGTGTTTCCCGGCCTTTTCTGCGGGTGGGGGAGACCCGTCCGGGGGTGTGGGGGGAGCCTGCATGCGGGGGGAAGGGTGGGGGCAGAGAGGAGGAGGAGGAGGGGGAGGAGGAGGGACGACACGACTCCCCAGTGCCAGTGTGTGCCTGTGGCCCGGGAAACAGAGGACGCAGCGGGCTGGCTCCGAAAAGGGGATCGGTCCCGAGATCGGGCACGTTTGTTCTTTGCAGAGGCCCTGCAGGTCGAACAGGCAGGGGCAAGGATTGGGCTTCCCGCACGGAGAACTGTTCACCCATCGTGGAAACAGGCGTCTGTCACACCGGGGCTTCGGCTCTCGGTGCGATGTCCACGAGCCGTAGCCACTGAAACGTGCGCGCGCTGGAGCCGGCGCCGTGCAGAGGGCGATCTCATCCGGCTCCTCGTGTCCTTCCAGTGAGTAGGCCGGGATCTCGGGGAGAACAGAAATCCAGAGAGCTGCATGAACCTGACCGTCACGCTTTCAGAAGCCAAGGGAACCAGAAATGAGGTTCACTCGCGTGTGGGTCTGTCTCTCCACGGGACGAATCCTCTCTGTGAGCAGATGAGGGTTCCGGGGGCCCCGTGGAGCAGAGAGGATAGACCGTTCCCTCAGGCCCCCTGCTCCTCCCATGCACGCGCACGCTCCCCAACGGTCGGTCCTAGGAACAGCCTGCCCCAGAGGAGCGTGCTGGCCACCACCCACCTCCACGGAGACGGAGACGGCAGTGTCCGTCCGCGTCAGTCATCCTCGTCCAGAGTCCCCGGGCTGCATGCCCTCGCCTTCACGCCTGGCGCCGTCCGTTCTGTAGGTTTGTGTCGAACCTGCCCGGAGCCCTGTGCCATCGTCCCGGATCAGGGGTTCGGTGGAAAACACCCCGTCCCCCCGCCTCATCGGCAGGTGGATCCTTCACCACTGGGCCACCAGGCAGGGAAGTCCCTTCACAGCCTTCTAAAAGCATCTACCCTGAAACATTCCATGTCGTCCTCCAAAATCACTGGACCATCACGACTGAAATGAAGGAAACTATGTGAGTTCAAGAATGTCTTCACTCCTCAGTGCTTCTTGCTTTAGAACCACGAAGGCATCTCTCTCTCTCTCTCTCTCTCTCTCTCTCTCTCTCTCTCTCTCACACACACACACACACACACACACACACAGAGGGGGCTCATCGTCCAAAAGAAACCAACTGTTGTGTTTAATCCATCCCCTTTGTTGTGGCCGTTGTGCCATCGCTAGTCAAAGAAGCTGATCTCATGTGGAATCCGATGTCTTCTCTAGGACACTTCAAGAAGCAGCAAGAGTGCCGGTTTGTGAGAAACGAAGGTCAACCCGTCACGATGCGATCCCTTTTCCTGGCCTGATCGTTCAGAAACTCTCCCATCCCAAGCGGGGGACGTCAGGATATCCATCTTGAGTTTGGGACTGGGGCTTCCCCGGCGGCTCCGTAGGAAACCATCCCGTGCCCGCGCAGGAAACACGGGTTTCATCCCCGGCCCGGGAAGATCCCACGTGCTACAGAGCCACGAAGCCCATAGGCCTCGCCGATGGAATCTGTGCTCTCGATCCTGGCCGCTGCGAGCGCTGAGCCCACACCCAGCAGCCAGTGAAGCCCACGTGCCCCAGAGCCCACGCTCCCCAAGAGGAACCACAGCCACGAGAAGCCCAGACACACAAGCGCAGAGCGGCCCCCTCCTCCACGGAGAGAGAACGGCTCGCACGGCAGTGAAGGCGCAGCACACCCCCACAGACATCAAAGACATCCCGTGATTCGAAAGCAAGACGGGGTCTGGGATGGGATGCCGTCGGCCAAGACCTCGTCCTATCCCTCGGGAAGCTCGCTGACTCTGCGGTAGAGGAGATCAAGAGACCGCCGCTCACCGTGCCATCGGAAGTGTGGGAAGCTCTCCCTACAGTGCTGAGAGCCCAGTGGAGACGTGACCCGTGGGGACCGTGAGCGTGCCTGTTCTCGTGAAGAAGTCCTTCCCAGTCCGGGCTCTGGAGATCGGCCTGCAGACAGTGGACGGCCATCCCTCTCGGCTCCCTGCAGGCCCACGGGTCCGGGCGTGCTGTGCCCCCAGCATCTGCTCGCATCTTCTGGGCCCGTCTCCCCCATGGTGCTCCACTCGCTTTGAATCCTTCTCCCCTCTCGTCTGACATGTTTTCTTTCCTGTTCGACTCTTTCCGGCTCCCCAGGCACCACTTCGCATCGTTCTTCTCTTCTCATCGCACTCGTCTCGTGGAAAGAATTCCACGTATCTCTGCCCTGTGCCCCAAGGAGTCTGTCATCGCTCCATTCATCTGGGGATGGACTGGCACGCAGGCAACCCCGGCCCACGAAAACCGTGGTTCCGTGTGGATGGAACGACTCGCCGACGACCGCAGGGGGCTTGTGGACGTGGACGGCTGGCACCGGGGAGTCGTCCTGCGGACACACCCTCGGGCACCATCGCGTTCGCGGGAGCGTTTGGGTTGCCGTCGTGGTCGCCGCCGTATTCCCTAAGACGTGTGCGGTCGCACTGGATTCCGACGGCGTCTATTGGAAAAGAATGGATCGTTCCCCGGATCCCCTCCGAAGGACTTCGAAAAGAGTCGTGGTCGAGACATGATCGATCTTTCCAACACTCTCACTTCTGGGTAGACATCTAAAGAAAAGAGACACAGAATCTAAATCTCAGAGAGACATCTGCACTCCCATGTCCACGGCAGCATCAGTCACACGGGTCAAGAGAGGGAAACAGCCCGAGTGTCCATCAAGGGAAGAAGAGGGAAAGAAGACACACGATCCAGATAGAGATCGATCGATAGGTAGACATAGATGTCCCACGGAGCCACAGGAACGAACACATTCTTATCTGGTGATAGCATGGATGTGACTTAGGGCGTGATGCCAAATGAATAAGTCAGGTAGAGAAAGAAAAAGACTTTCTCGTGCCACTTACATGCCATGGATGGCCATCAAAAAAAAAGAAAGAAAGAAAGAAAGAAAGAAAACGATCATCACAGAGCGGCTGGGGGAGGGAGAAATGGGAAGATATTGCATTGATGTAAGGGGGAAAGAAAAAAAAAAAACCGACTTCACGGATAAGGTACATCTGTACTGTACACGTCACAACGAGCACGGTGATTCTAATGAACAGCATTATTATGATCGTATGATACTATTCGGAGAAGGCCATGGCACCCCTCTGCAGTCCTCTTGCCCGGAAAATCCCATGGACCGGAGGAGCCTGGTGGGCCGCAGTCCACGGGGTCGCTAACAGTCGGACACGACTGAGCGACTTCCCTTCCACTTTTCACTTTCACGCCTTGGAGAAGGACATGGCAACCCACTGCAGGGTTCTTGCCTGGAGAATCCCAGGGACGGGGGTGCCCGGTGGGCTACCGTCCGTGGGGTCGCACAGATTCGGACACGACTGAAGCGACGCAGCAGCAGCAGCAGCAGCAGCAGCAGCAGCAGCATGATCATCTGAGAAAGTTGCCATGACAGTGGACATGAATCACTCTCCTCCCGTCCAATGGCAGAAGGAAATGGCCACCCACTCTAGGATTCTTGCCTGGAACTGTCCACGGATGGAGGAGCCTGGTAGGCTACAGTCCGTGGGGTCGCAAAGAGTCGAACACGACCGAGTGACTTCACTTTCTTTCACATCCAGTCATGATCTGTATGGGTTGTGAGAAAGCTATGAGCTACCGCTTGGGTGGTCATTATTCTTCTGCAACATACAGGTGCCTCTTGTCCCCATTCTGTACACATGAGAACGGAGGATGTCATATGTCCTTCACGGAGGAAATGATATTTCAATACACCTGGAAATTAAACACATAAAATCACCTAGTTGTCTTGTCTTTCCATGAAGAGTCAGTATCGGCTGCGCTAAAAAAAAAAAAAAGAAAAGAAAAGAAAAGAAAGAAAGAAAGAAAAAGAAAGCTTTCTTTGGGGGTCTTCGATATGGCCATGCAGGGACACAGGTTTGAATAAAAACCGGGGGAACGTTCCCCAGGAAAGAGTCGGGGGCTTAGAAAGCTGAAGCTCCGTGAGGTTGTAAAGCGACCCGAGAGCAATGAGGATGGACTGTCACGCAAACAAGGGACCGTCTCTTCTTCCAGGGTCCATAGACGGTCACCAGTGAGGCAGGGAAAGGGGAGGGTGTGTGGGATAGGGGTCTTGAATGTCGGGAACACTGTTTCGAGGATCCGGAGGCCTCTGTTCCCCAGGAGGTGCTCCGAGTTTCCAGACTGAGACACAGACCTCTTCCTCCATGGCCCGCCCCTTCTCTATTTTGGGGCGCTCTCTTGGCGATGCTGACTCCACTTTGATTTTCCTGTCACATGTCATCCCCTTTTGCATTCAAAGATACCATTCCATCATGGAAACAAGAGACCTGGTTTATCTCTTTAGAGAGGATTCGAATGAGACAGGATCACTATCCGTGGCGTGGTTTCGGGCACGAACGACCCACACGGGGATCCATGCCACATCTCTCTTTGCCATAGAGAAAGGCTGTGTATGGCAAATGATGCCACGGGATCGGCGAGTTCCTCGGGCTCAGCACTCTCTCGACTTGGCTGCGGTTTTGGTTTTGTTCCCTTCCGTGTTTGCTCGCTTGCTGACCCGCACGTTCTCTCCGGATAGGGCAGCCCATCGAAGCGGAAACACAATCCAGTCTGTGTGGATCCTATTCACGCATCCGATGGGGAGATCAACGACCTCTACGTGGATCCATACACATGGCCGTGTTGGGTTCAGGAGGACCCTTTGGTGTTTTCTGGGTGCGCCCTTTGTTGTCCATGAGCTCACGTGCCTTTCGGGGACATGGCTGATGGAGACGGACACCAAGCAGCAGGGCAGCGAGCTGGCGTCTCGGCCTAGAGCGGTTTCCCAAATGACATCTCAGAACCAGGGCTGAGACAGCCATCCCTCCCCGGGCCCCCCTCGTCGCCGGGGAGGGGTGGGGTGGGGTGGGGGTGGGGGGTGTGAGGTTGGGGAGATGGGGGTGGGAGCCGGGTCCGGGTGCGCGCACGCACGCGCCTGTGTGTGTGAGTGGGGGGGGGGGGGGGCGGGGCGGGGAGGAGACGGGACTGGGCTCGGGGTTGGGGGTGCCCGAGGTGAGGGGACCGTCCCGGTCCCCCTGAGACGTGAAGGCAGGTTCTGTCCCGCTGAGAACTCCCTGCCTTCAGGGGCGCGCGAGGGGAGCAGGTTTCTCTCCAATCCATTTAGTAAACGGTTTTGAAACAGTTTCCAGACAAAAAGTATCACACAGTTATACACAACATGTCTACTTGTACTTGCCGGGGCCAGCGTGAGGAACTCCGCCCATGGCAAAGGTCACGAGGAAGGAGGCTTGGCACACGCAAAGGCGTGATCAGGCCTCCGGAAACCCCCCCGTTCCCGAGCATCTACCCCCAAAGCCAGAGTCTACCTAGAAAGGACGCGTCTCGTGGGTTGGTTAGGAATGACGTGGGTGAAGGGTTTTTCACGTGTCGGGCCAATCATGACGGCTCATCCCCGGCCCTGGGTGTGACGAGGGCGTCTCAGGTCAAACCTCTCTGCTGACAGACCGGCTCGCGTGACAGGGTCATCCGCACTCCCGCCACGACGCACACGAGTGTCGACGACCTCTCCACCGTAAACAGCACAGAGAGTCTGGGAGTCTTTGGAGAGTCTTCGTGAGCACAGGGCTTTTCTCACGGTGGTCGAGTCCACGATTGCCGCCAGGCCTCCATAGCCTTAGGCACCTGGGAATCTATGAATCCGTGTCGTTGGAATATAGAAAAGGACATAGAGTCGTTTGGAAGGGGAGCAATACTGGACTCTGTGAGTCCATGAATGTTCTCTTTTGGAATAGATTCCCTGTCCTTTGGGATCCAGCCCTGTGTCCTTGCTATGTAAACATGTCACTCGATCACTCTCTTAAGCCTAAAGAGACCTTCAGGGCACCATGGGGGAAAGGGATTTCATGTGTTGGGCTGATGGTTGCTGCTACATCTCCATGTTCCCTGCCCTTAGAGTGAATCTAACTAGCATAGAGGAGACATAAGGATTCACCTTTCCGAGGAATCATGTGACCTTTGGGTTCAACCCATTCCTTTCTTGATTGGAACTCACGACACCCTCACCCTACAGGCATGTACCTTTATCTGGAGGGTGGTGCCTGGTTTAAGAAAAAAACACCCTTGGAACACAGAAGTGTTTTGGGGATCAGAAAGAAAGGATCATCACATGTCAGCAGGCCTCACGGCCAGAAGATGATGTCATATCCCTGAGACCCCTTTTTTTTTTTTTTTTTTTTTTCGTACATGTATGTGAAGCACCTGATTTTGAGAAAGGTCGGGACTCCTGGCCCCCACGTGACTCTGTAGTCATCCCTATATGTCACCAAAGGTAGAGAGGCAAACCCAACACGAAAGAAATCGGATCCGTCTCCGGAAAGACCGATACCCCCATGTCGCTTCTTTCTTGCTCCCCGTTTCTCTGGCTGAATTCCAAGTTATTCAGCCTCTTTTCCTCCACTCATTTTCCTACGACACTATCCGTTTCTAATCTCTCTATATCTCTGTCATTAAATACGTGTTTATCCAAGGACGCCAACACCGTCCCCACCTTCGAATTCCCTGGATCCAACGGGGCTGGACCCGGGCAGGAGGCGGCGTGTGGTGGTGTGTCTGGGGCATGCGCAGGTGGTGCCGCGTGGGTGTATGTGTGTGTGGGGGGAGGGGTAATGTGTGTGGTGTGTGTATAGGTTCCACGTGAGGCCGAGTGTGTGTCGGGTGGGCACCATGGGTGTGTGCGTGTGGGATGCGCCTGTGGGTGTGGGCATGGCCGGAAGGGGGTGGGGCGTGCAGAGACAGTGGCCCAGAGACACAGCCAGGCAAAGGACAACGCAGTGTGTGTGTGTGTAGGGGGTAGGGGGGAGTGTGTGGTATGTGGCCTGTGCGAGCGGGGTGTGAACGGGCTGCGTGTGTGTGTGTATGTGTCTGGGGTCGGGATGTGTGTGTGCGCAGCGTGCAGGCGGGGTGTGTGTGCGGGTATGCGTGTGGCGTGTAGGGTGCCGCTGTGGGTGTGGGTGTGGGTGTGGCCTGTGGGTCTGAGGGGCGGTGGCGCAGAGACAGAGGCCCAGAGACACAGCTAGGCAAAGGACAACGCAGTGGGGGGGGAGGGGGGGGGCTCGTGAGGCGGCTTGCAGGAGGGGTGGGGGGTGGGATGTGTGTTCGGGCATGTTGTGTGCGATCGTCGCGGGGTGTTTATGGGCGGGGGGGTGGGTGTGGCGTTGGAAGCGGGGCTGGGTGTGTGTGGCCTCAGCGTGTGGTGTGTGGGCAGAGCGAGAGAAGAGGAGAGGTGGAGCATCACAGCCAGGCCAAGGACAACGCAGTGTGTGTGTGTGTGTGTGTCTGGGTTCGGGATGTGTGTGTGTGCTGTGCGTACGCGGGGTGTGTGTGCGGGTATGCGTGTGGCGTGTAGGGTGCACCTGTGGTTGTGGGTGTCCCGGGGAGGGGCGGCGTGGCACAGAGACACAGCTAGGCAAAGGACGGTGCAGTGTGTCTGTGTGTGTGTGGGGGGGGGGGTGCGGGAGAGGTGGGGGTGCGGGGTATGTGTTGGGGCATGGTGTGTGCGGGGGTGGGGGGTTTAATGGGCGGGCAGGTGTGTGTGGCGCTGGGGGCGGGGCGGGGTGTGTGTGTCTACGCATGTGGTGTGTGGGCAGAGACAGAGGAGAGGGGGAGAGTCACAGCCAGGCCAAGGACCACGCAGTGGAGGGGGGGGGAGGGGGGGCTGGGGCGGGGGGGAGGGGGGGCTGTGGGGGGAGGGGGGGCTGGGGCGGGAGGGGAGGAGTGTGCGGTGTGTGGCAATCGTGGGCGGGGTGCAAACGGGCTGGGTGTGCCTGTGTCTGGGGTCGGGATGTGTGTGTGCACTGTGTGCAGGCGGGGTGTGTGTGCAGGTATGCGTGCGGTGTGTGGTGCGCCTGCGGTTGTGGGTGTGGTGGAGGGTGGGTGGCGCAGAGACACAGCTAGGCAAAGGACAGTGCAGTGTGTGGGGGGGGCGGGGGGGCGGGAGAGGTGAGGGGGCGGGGTTCATAATCTGAAAGGTGAAAGGCACAGGGACGCACGGACGCACCCACCCACCCACGCACGCACGCACGCACGCGTCCACGCACCCACCCACGCACGTGCCCGCCCACACTGTTGTGTGACGAGCTGGGTGGATCTAAGCGTGTGATGACTCTGTCCATCGGGTGGAAATCGCAGATCTCAGTGAGGTTATGATGGGAGCAGGGGCTTTGACGCAGTGCGACGGAGAACACACTGATGATCGACTTCAAGGTCAATAGAGAGGGGTCTGAAACCTCCCAGAAGGAAATCACAGCACTTTATCATAAAGTTTGGTGTAGCTATTTGTTCTGGCATAGTCACCAAGTGTAAACGGTTCATTTCTGAATGTCATTTCTGTCCCGCTGAGTCCTCCCTGCCTTCAGGTGCGCCAGCGAGGGGTGCAGGTTTCTCTCCAATCCACGGCCATGCATCGTTTTCGCCCTGTTCAAAAAAAAAAAAAAAAAACACACAAAGACCAAAACGTATTTGTTTATCTTGGCCTGTTTTCCGGGCCGAGGCCAAAGACCTCTTCAAGCGTGTCCAAAGGATCTGACAGGATGGGAGGGAGGGTGCAGGTCAATCCACGGGTCAGGAGATCCACAGAAGCTGTCACAGCTGTGACTCGGGCCTTTTTCAGAAACAGGCCCATTTGGATGATTCCCTGGACAGGAGTCACCCCAGGAGTTTCCTTGAAGGGATCGAGTTGAGCTGCAGGAGTCGGGAGCGTGACCCCGCCGCCGCCAGAGGGCCTCCTCAGCCCGGCAGGCCGGCCTGCAGGCAGGCAGGCAGGGGCTATTGTCTGTGGGCCCCACCGCCACCCTCCCCCACCCTCCCCCTGCAGGGCCTCGTCCGATAGCTTCATTCAAATGCAGAAAGCTTTCCAGTCAAGTCAGAGCCTTTGACTTCGCCTCGAGCTTCTCTCCATTGAATGGTGATCCGCCCCACCCACCCCTCCTCCCATCGCCATCCCCATCCCCATCCCCCCATTCCATGTCTCCACCTCGAGACTGCCCCTTTCGGCACCGTGCGGAGGAAGGGGGCTGGGGGGTGGGGAGGGAGGCCGAGGGACACACTCGCCTCGTGTCAGGCCAAAGGAGTCTCCTCCTTTTCTGTCACCCAGGAAACCCCGCTCACGCGTGCGAGGATCACGGACGTGCGTCGAAGCAGCCATCGTCCCTTGACAGCTTCCCCTCCGTGGGAGGAGGTTTTCATTCCTGCCCGCCTCCAGTTCCGTTCCGTTCAGTCGCTCAGTCGTGTCCGACTCTTTGCGACCCCACGAATCGCAGCACGCCAGGCCTCCCTGTTCATCACCATCTCCCGGAGTTCACTCAGACTCACGGCCATCGAGTCCGTGATGCCATCCAGCCATCTCACCCTCTGTCGTCCCCTTCTCCTCCTGCGCCCAATCCCTCCCAGCATCAGAGTTTTTTTTTCCAATGAGTCCACTCTTCTCGTGAGGTGGCCAGAGTCCTGGGGTTTCAGCTTTCGCATCATTCCTGCCAAAGAAATCCCAGGGCTGATCTCCTTCCGAATGGACCGGTTGGATCTCCTTGCAGTCCAAGGGACTCTCGAGAGTCTTCTCCAACACCACAGTTCAAAAGCATCCATTCTTCGGCGCTCAGCCTCCTTCACAGTCCAGCTCTCACATCCACACATGAGCAAGGAAAAACCATAGCCTTGACTAGACGGACCTTAGTCGGCAAAGTCACGTCACCGCTTTTGAAGATGCTATCTAGGTTGGTCACCACTTTTCTTCCAAGGAGTCAGCGTCTTTTAATGTCATGGCTACAGTCACCATCTGCAGTGATTCTGGAGCCCCCCAAAATAAAGTCTGACCCTGTTTCCACTGGTTCCCCATCTATGTCCCACGAAACGATGGGACCGGACGCCATGATCTTCGTTTTCTGAATGTTGAGCTTTAGGCCAACGTTTTCACTCTCCTCTTGCACTTTCCTCAAGAGGCTTTGTCGCTCCTCTTCCCTTTCTGCCATACGGGTGGTGTCATCTGCATATCTGAGGCCATCGATATTTCTCCCGGCCATCTTGAGTCCAGCTTGTGTTTCTTCCAGTCCAGCGTTTCTCATGATGTCCTCTGCATAGAAGCGAAAGAAGCAGGGTGACAATAGACAGCCTTGACGTCCTCCTTTCCCAATCTGGAACCCAGTCTGTCGCTTCCTGACCTGCCTACGGATTTCTCAAGAGGCAGGTCGGGCGGTCTGGTATTCCCATCTCTCTCAGCCTTCAGAGAGACAGAAAAGGAGGGAGGGGCAGAGCGTTCCTCTGGCGCCGGCCGGCTCTGTAGTCACTCGAATCCAAAACACTCCATCGGGCACGGAGGTTCACGTGCGGTGGGCTGGAGTGGGGTGGGGACGGCGGCCTACTCCGAACCCTAGCCGTTTTCCCTCCTCTGGAACCTGGAAAAGGAACCTAGGAAAAGCTGAGCTGCTGTCTGTGTGCGTGAGTGCGTGCACGTACACGTGTACGTGAGAGACGGCACGTTGTCCATGTGCGTGTGCGTGTGCATGGACGTGAGAGGAAAAGGGGAAAAAAAGGAAAGAAAGGAGGAGAAAAAAAAAAAAAAAAAACCCAGAAGGAGGGAAGGACGAAATAGGTGAGTTAGTAGGGCCTCCGTGTCGTGGAAAGAGTTTCTGAGCACAGATCCTCCGTTCAGTGAATCAGCGATCGTATCTCCTCTACAGGAGGCCGTGATGTCGATGGACGGGTCCGGGAAAGCAGGCCTGGGGTGCAAGCGATCGGGTATTTTCTTTCCCCTCAGAGGCACTTGTAGGGAAACCAAGGAAACACACAGGTTCATCCCTGGAGCGGATTCGAGACACCAGTCGGCGGAGGGAGAGGCAGTCTAGGAGACTGATTTCTAGACGTCAGGGTCGGGTCCTGGAGCGGGTTGCCATGTCCTTCTCCAGGAGGCCTTCCTGGCCCAGGGATGGAACCCGGGTCTCCAGGAGTGTGTACCCGCGTTTCTCAGAAACACCCTCTGGGCCCCTAAGGAACCTGTGGCAATCACGAGCGCCAAGGAGATAAGAATCCTCCACTGAGAGTTTCCCAAGTCTGGAAGGACCAGATCGAGAGAAAAAGAGAAAGGATTCCCTTCTGCCGACAGGGGTGTTGTACGAAGGGACCAAGGGGATGGCCGTCTTTCCAAATTCACATGTTCAACATTGTGTCCTTTCGGTCCTCTGTGTTCTCTTTGTATCTGGAAAGCAACAGGTGGAACGGTATAGGTCCTTTCATTATTTTATTTTTCTTTCTGTCTTTTTCCCGCCCGTCCGTCCATCCCTCCATCTGTCTTCTCTCTGTCTCTGTCGCTTTTCACTCAGGTTAGGGAATTTAAAAAAACAAAAAAACAAAAACAAAGGAGGAATCTGTATCTCTGCAGGTCAGGAAGCTACAGTTAGAACTAGACACGGAAACCCAACAGGCTGGTTCCAAATAGGGAAAGGAGTCCATCAAGGCTGTCTATCGCCACCCTGCTTATTTAACCTACAGGCTGAGTACACATCATGAGAAACGCTGGGCTGGATGAAGCGCAAGCTGGAGTCAAGATTGCCGGGAGAAATATCAATCACCTCAGATACGCACATGACACCACCCTTATGGCAGAAATGAAGTATGGGCGGGTTGGGGGGGGGGGGCGCGGGGAGGGGCGTTACAAAGTCATGGTCGTTTCAGGTGTTCAGATTCTTTTCCCTCAGAGGTTCATGCAAAGTCATACGTCTACTTTCCTGCGCTGGCATAGGATCCTGGTGCCCGTGGATTGTTCTGACGTCCAGTTTATGTGTACGCGTTCAACCCGACCTCCTAAGGGGACCGCCTGCTCCTCCCCGCCCCCAATCCTGTGTTCCTCAAGAAGTCAGGCGTCCACTGTAGCATCCTCTTCCTCAGTTCACCCAACGCCATGACAGAAGTCATTCCTCCAGCTTTCCCATCGGTTCTCTACACCTCGCCTGATGATGGCGGGGGACCGGAAGACTGACCGTTCTGAAGAATGACGCAAGAGCTCTGGGTGAAGGCTCCTACGACTCGCTCGGTGAAGTGGGTGGCGTGTCAATCCGTAGAGACCGTGGAAGGGATGCCCCAAGTGGCAAACACCATCGCTCTCAGTGGCGGTCCGTTTGCTTGTCTGCAGCGAGGGACGGAAGGGAGGCTTCCACCTTCCACAGAGAAAGCTATCCCTAGCGTCCCGAGCATGTTTGACCACCACCCCACCCCGCCGCCCCAGGTGACAGGCGTGACAGGTCAGACTGTAGCAATCGTCACGTCAAGGGTGTACGCACAACAGGCAGACTCATCTGAAAGGCACCCTGTCCTGTGAAGGTGGAGGGAGGGGAGGGAGGGGCAGAGGGATGGCGAGGAAGGGAAAGAGAAAGAGAGGGACAGGAACGCACACGGTGGGGGCGGAGGGGGTGGGGGGAGGCGGTCGGGGGCCAGCGTGAGGAACTCCGCCCATGGCAAAGGTCACGAGGAAGGAGGCTTGGCACACGCAAAGGCGTGATCAGGCCTCCGGAAACCCCCCGTTCCCGAGCATCTACCCCCAAAGCCAGAGTCTACCTAGAAAGGACGCGTCTCGTGGGTTGGTTAGGAATGACGTGGGTGAAGGGTTTTTCACGTGTCGGGCCAATCATGACGGCTCATCCCCGGCCCTGGGTGTGACGAGGGCGTCTCAGGTCAAACCTCTCTGCTGACAGACCAGCTCGCGTGACAGGGTCATCCGCACTCCCGCCACGACGCACACGAGTGTCGACGACCTCTTCACCGTAAACAGCACAGAGAGTCTGGGAGTCTTTGGAGAGTCTTCGTGAGCACAGGGCTTTTCTCACGGTGGTCGAGTCCACGATTGCCGCCAGGCCTCCATATCCTTAGGCACCTGGGAATCTATGAATCCGTGTCGTTGGAATATAGAAAAGGACATAGAGTCGTTTGGAAGGGGAGCAATACTGGACTCTGTGAGTCCATGAATGTTCTCTTTTGGAATAGATTCCCTGTCCTTTGGGATCCAGCCCTGTGTCCTTGCTATGTAAACATGTCACTCGATCACTCTCTTAAGCCTAAAGAGACCTTCAGGGCACCATGGGGGAAAGGGATTTCATGTGTTGGGCTGATGGTTGCTGCTACATCTCCATGTTCCCTGCCCTTAGAGTGAATCTAACTAGCATAGAGGAGACATAAGGATTCACCTTTCAGAGGAATCATGTGACCTTTGGGTTCAACCCATTCCTTTCTTGATTGGAACTCACGACACCCTCACCCTACAGGCATGTACCTTTATCTGGAGGGTGGTGCCTGGTTTAAGAAAAAAACACCCTTGGAACACAGAAGTGTTTTGGGGATCAGAAAGAAAGGATCATCACATGTCAGCAGGCCTCACGGCCAGAAGATGATGTCATATCCCTGAGACCCCCCCCCTTTTTTTTTTTTTTTTTCGTACATTTATGTGAAGCACCTGATTTTGAGAAAGGTCGGGACTCCTGGCCCCCACGTGACTCTGTAGTCATCCCTATATGTCACCAAAGGTAGAGAGGCAAACCCAACACGAAAGAAATCGGATCCGTCTCCGGAAAGACCGATACCCCCATGTCGCTTCTTTCTTGCTCCCCGTTTCTCTGGCTGAATTCCAAGTTATTCAGCCTCTTTTCCTCCACTCATTTTCCTACGACACTATCCGTTTCTAATCTCTCTATATCTCTGTCATGAAATACGTATTTATCCAAGGACGCCAATGCCGTCCCCACCTTCGAATTCCCTGGATCCAACGGGGCTGGACCCGGGCAGGAGGCGGCGTGTGGTGGTGTGTCTGGGGCATGCGCAGGTGGTGCCGCGTGGGTGTATGTGTGTGTGGGGGGAGGGGTAATGTGTGTGGTGTGTGTATAGGTTCCACGTGAGGCCGAGTGTGTGTCGGGTGGGCACCATGGGTGTGTGCGTGTGGGATGCGCCTGTGGGTGTGGGCGTGGCCGGAAGGGGGTGGGGCGTGCAGAGACAGTGGCCCAGAGACACAGCCAGGCAAAGGACAACGCAGTGTGTGTGTGTGTAGGGGGTAGGGGGGAGTGTGTGGTGTGTGGCCTGTGTGAGCGGGGTGCGAACGGGCTGTGTGTGTGTGTGTGTGTGTGTGTGTGTGTGTGTGTGTGTGTGTGTGTGTCTGGGGTCGGGATGTGTGTGTGTGCACTGTGTGCAGGCGCGGTGTATGTGCGGGTATGCGTGTGGTGTGTAGGGTGCGCCTATGGTTGTGGGTGTGGTGGAGGGTGGGTAGCGCAGAGACACAGCTAGGCAAAGGACAAGGCAGTGTGTGTGGGGGGGCGTGGGGAGCGGGAGAGGTGGGGGAGGCGGGGTATGTGTGGGGGCGCGTGGTGTGTGCGGGGGTGGGGGTTTTGTGGGCGGGGGTGGGGGTGTGCGTATGGTTACGCACGTGGTGTGTGGGCAGAGCCAGAGGAGGGGGAGACAGCGACAGCCAGGCCAAGGACAATGCAGTGTGTGTGTGTGTATGGGGGAGCGGGGGGAGTGTGTGGTGTGTGGTGTGCGGTGTGTGGCGTGTGCGGGCCGGGTGCCTAAGGGCTGGGGGTATGTGTGCGTGTGTCTGTGCGCGTGTGCGTGTGGCGGGGTGGTGGTGGGGGGGGGGTGGGGGTGGTCCGGGATGCGTGTGTGCACGCGCTGGGTGCAGGCGGGGTGTGTGTGCGGATATGCGTGCGGTGTGTAGGGTGTTCCTGCGGGTGGTGCGGGCAGAGACAGAGGCAGAGAGTCGCAGCCAGGCAAAGGACGACGCAGTGGGTGTGTGGTATGGGCATGGTGTGGGGGGTGGGGTGGGGTGGGGTCTGCGTGTGGTGTGTGTGGTGGGCGGGCAGAGACAGATCCAGTCAGGCAGAGGATCACGTGCACGGATGGATATCCCGCATCATCTGCTTGTGTTTTCTGAGCTCATTCAGCACCTCCGCGATCAAGACCACTCCCACGAAATGTGAGTCTGCCCCCACCAGCCAGCACTTGTCTTTGGCCAGGCAGACAGGGGAGTGTTCCGAGTTTGGGGGGGGGGGGGAGGGGGGGCGGGGTTGGCGACTCGCTGTCACCAGGCCAGCTTGGGTCCTCGCGTTCTGCCCCTGAACCTGACTGGAGCAAGTGGATCCGTGTGATCTGTCGTGGCTCTGTTTGAAATCCTTGGCGGGAGAAGGAAGATTTCCCCCCACGCCAGGGGAGACAAGCCCCCAGAAAGTCACCTCCCCGGGGTTCCAATAGCTGTTCTCCAAATCGATGAAGTTTCCCAAAGGAGATGTCCCGTCCCAAGCAGAAAAGCCCCAATGGCTCCCCATGGACCTCTGGCCCAAGGTGCCGCTCCCACACAGCCTCCTTCCACAGCCCCAGGGCATTCAAGAGTTCGCCGGCCCGGTCCGCTCCATCCGTGGTCCCCCCGCAGGGCCATCTGAAAAAGCGACCGACAGGCAGGTGGCGCCCGACAGCCAACCCACTGTCCAGAGAGCCGGCCGCGGCATAGAAGCTCCGAGGGAGACCGGCAGGGACTCGTTGCCAGACGGGGGGCCCATCCTAGGGCGCAGTTTCTCCGCTCAGTCACCGACGTGGACAGGAAAGCGGGACACGCCAACACTTCTCGGGAACGTCTCTGGGCGAGGTACGACGGACGCACGGACGGACAGACGGAGGGGGTGGGGGGGGGGTGGGGGAGGGGGAGGGGGAGCATTCTTGACCGCACGCCCGCACCCACCGACGCACGCACGCAGGCACGCACGTAGGCACGCAGGCACGCAGGCACGCAGGCACGCAAGCACGCAAGCACGCACCGACCGACCGACGCCGGGGTCCAGCCCTGGTGGATCCAGGGTGATTCGAGGGTGGGGATGGAATCGGCGTCCTAGGAAAAAAGTTAATTCATTATAGATATACAGAGAGAGATTACAAACGGATCGTGTCGTAGGAAATATTAGTGGCGAAAAAGAGGCGGAATCACTTGGTTTAGGAGGAATCGCATCCATGCTGCAGATGCGAATTCAGCCAGAAAAACGGGGAGCAAGAGAGAAACGACAGAGGGGAATCCGTCTTTCCAGAAACTGATCCCATTTCTTTGATTTTTAGGCTTGCTTCTAACCTTTTGTTACACATAGGGATGAATCCAGAGTCACGCGGGGGTCAGCAATCCTGACCTTTCTCAAAATCAGCTGCTTTCCCTCCAAGGAAGGTCTTAGGGGTTTTCCATCATCTTCTGGCCACGAGGCCTGCTGACATTTTATGATCCTTTGTTCTGATCCCCAAAACACTCACGTTTTCCAAGGGGTTTTTTTGTGAAACCAGGCACCACCCTCCGGATAAAGTTGCATTCCTAAAGGGTGAGGGTGTCGTGAGTCCCGATCAAGAAAGGCACTGATGTCACTCAAGGTTCACAGGATTCATCTGAAAGGTTCATACTTATTTCTCCCCAGAGACACTGCTAGGCAAAGGACAAGGCAGTGTGTGTGTGGGTGGGGGGGTGCGAGAGAGGTGGGGGGCGGGGTATGTGTGGGGCCTCGGTGTGTGCGGGTCAGGCGGTGTGTGTGGCGTTGGCGGCGGGAGGGGTGTGTGTGTCTACGCATTAGGTGTGTGGGCAGAGACAGAGGAGATGGGGAGAGTCACAGCCAGGCCAAGGACAATGCAGTGTGTGTGTGGGGGGGGGGGGCGGAGGCGGGGGAGGGGAGGAGTGTGCGGTGTGTGGTGTGTGCGGGCGGGGTGCGAACCGACTGGGTGAGTGTGTGTCTGGGATCGGGATGTGTGTGTGCACTGTGTGCAGGCGGGGTGTGTGTGCGGATCTGCGTGTGGTGGGTGGGGTGCCCCTGTGGGTGTCGGTGTGGGTGTCGGTGTGGCCGGTGTGTGTTTGGGGGGAGGTGGCGCAGAAACAGAGGCCCAGTGACACAGCTAGGCAAAGGACAAGGCAGTGTGTGTGTGGGGTGGGGGGGGGGGGAAGGGGGCTTGCGGGAGGGGTGGGGGAGTGGGATGTGTACAGGGGCGTGGTGTGTGCGCTCGTCGCGTGGAATTTATGGGGAGGGGGTGTGTGTGTGTAATTGTGGCGTTGGGGGCGGGGCTGGGTGCGTGTGGCCTCAGCATGTGGTGTGTGGGCAGAGACAGAGGCGAGGCGGAGAGTCACAGCCGGGCCAAGGACTAGGTAGTTGGGGGGGCCGGGGGGGGGGGGGAATCGGGGGAGTTTGTGGTGTGTGGCGTGTGCCGGCGGGCTGGGTGTGGGTGTGTCTGGGTACGGGATGTGTGGGTGCGCGGTGTGCAGGCCGAGTGTGTGCGCGGGTATGCGTGTGGTGTGTAGGGTGCCGCTGTGGGTGTGGGTGTGGGTGTGGGTGTGGCCTGTGGGTGCGAGGGGTGGTGGCGCAGAGACAGAGGACCAGAGACACTGCTAGGCAAAGGACAAGGCCGTGTGTGTGTGTGGGTGGGGGGGTGCGAGAGAGGTGGGGGCGGGGGTATGTGTGGGGCCTCGGTGTGTGCGGGGGTTGGGGTGTTTATGGGCAGGCGGTGTGTGTGGCGTTGGCGGCGGGAGGGGTGCGTGTGTCTACGCATTAGGTGTGTGGGCAGAGACAGAGGAGATGGGGAGAGTCACAGCCGGGCCAAGGACAATGCAGTGTGTGTGTGTGAGGGCGGAGGCGGGGGAGGGGAGGAGTGTGCGGTGTGTGGTGTGTGCGGGCGGGGTGCGAACCGGCTGGGTGAGTGTGTGTCTGGGATCGGGATGTGTGTGTGCACTGTGTGCAGGCGGGGTGTGTGTGCGGATCTGCGTGTGGTAGGTGGGGTGCCCCTGTGGGTGTCGGTGTGGGTGTCGGTGTGGCCGGTGTGTGTGGGGGGGGAGGTGGCGCAGAGACAGAGGCCCAGTGACACAGCTAGGCAAAGGACAAGGCAGTGTGTGTGGGGGGGGAGGGGGAAGGGGGCGTGCGGGAGGGGTGGGGGAGTGGGATGTGTACAGGGGCGTGGTGTGTGCAGTCGTCGCGGGGAATTTATGGATGGGGCGGGGGGTGTGTGTAATTGTGGCGTTGGGGGCGGGGCTGGGTGCGTGTGGCCTCAGCAAGTGGTGTGTGGGCAGAGACAGAGGCGAGGCGGAGAGTCACAGCCGGGCCAAGGACTAGGTAGTTGGGGGGGTGGGGGGGGGATTGGGGGAGTTTGTGGTGTGTGGCGTGTGCCAGCGGGCTGGGTGTGGGTGTGTCTGGGTTCGGAATGTGTGTGTGCACGGTGTGCAGGCGGGGGGTGTGTGTGCGGGTATGCGTGTGGTGTGTAGGGTGCCGCTGTGGGTGTGGGTGTGGGTGCGGGTGTGGCCTGTGGGTGCAAGGGGTGGTGGCGCAGAGACAGAGGACCAGAGACACTGCTAGGCAAAGGACAAGGCAGTGTGTGTGTGTGTGTGTATGGGGGAGCGGGGGGAGTGTGTGGTGTGTGGTGTGCGGTGTGTGGCCTGTGCGGGCCGGGTGCCTACGGGCTGGGGGTATGTGTGCGTGTGTGTGTGCGCGTGTGCGTGTGGCGGGGTGGGGAGGGGGGTGGGGGTGGTCCGGGATGCGTGTGTGCACGCGCTGGGTGCAGGCGGGGTGTGTGTGCGGATATGCGTGCGGTGTGTAGGGTGTTCCTGCGGGTGGTGCGGGCAGAGACAGAGGCAGAGAGTCGCAGCCAGGCAAAGGACGACGCAGTGGGTGTGTGGTATGGGCATGGTGTGGGGGATGGGGTGGGGTGGGGTCTGCGTGTGGTGTGTGTGGTGGGCGGGCAGAGACAGATCCAGTCAGGCAGAGGATCACGTGCACGGATGGATATCCCGCATCATCTGCTTGTGTTTTCTGAGCTCACTCAGCACCTCCGCGATCAAGACCACTCCCACGAAATGTGAGTCTGCCCCCACCAGCCAGCACTTGTCTTTGGCCAGGCAGACAGGGGAGTGTTCCGAGTTTGGGGGGGGGGGGGGAGGGGGGGCGGGGTTGGCGACTCGCTCTCACCAGGCCAGCTTGGGTCCTCGCGTTCTGCCCCTGAACCTGACTGGAGCAAGTGGATCCGTGTGATCTGTCGTGGCTCTGTTTGAAATCCTTGGCGGGAGAAGGAAGATTTCCCCCCACGCCAGGGGAGACAAGCCCCCAGAAAGTCACCTCCCCGGGGTTCCAATAGCTGTTCTCCAAATCGATGAAGTTTCCCAAAGGAGATGTCCCGTCCCAAGCAGAAAAGCCCCAATGGCTCCCCATGGACCTCTGGCCCAAGGTGCCGCTCCCACACAGCCTCCTTCCACAGCCCCAGGGCATTCAAGAGTTCGCCGGCCCGGTCCGCTCCATCCGTGGTCCCCCCGCAGGGCCATCTGAAAAAGCGACCGACAGGCAGGTGGCGCCCGACAGCCAACCCACTGTCCAGAGAGCCGGCCGCGGCATAGAAGCTCCGAGGGAGACCGGCAGGGACTCGTTGCCAGACGGGGGGCCCATCCTAGGGCGCAGTTTCTCCGCTCAGTCACCGACGTGGACAGGAAAGCGGGACACGCCAACACTTCTCGGGAACGTCTCTGGGCGAGGTACGACGGACGCACGGACGGACAGACGGAGGGGGTGGGGGGGGGGTGGGGGAGGGGGAGGGGGAGCATTCTTGACCGCACGCCCGCACCCACCGACGCACGCACGCAGGCACGCACGTAGGCACGCAGGCACGCAGGCACGCAGGCACGCAAGCACGCAAGCACGCACCGACCGACCGACGCCGGGGTCCAGCCCTGGTGGATCCAGGGTGATTCGAGGGTGGGGATGGAATCGGCGTCCTAGGAAAAAAGTTAATTCATTATAGATATACAGAGAGAGATTACAAACGGATCGTGTCGTAGGAAATATTAGTGGCGAAAAAGAGGCGGAATCACTTGGTTTAGGAGGAATCGCATCCATGCTGCAGATGCGAATTCAGCCAGAAAAACGGGGAGCAAGAGAGAAACGACAGAGGGGAATCCGTCTTTCCAGAAACTGATCCCATTTCTTTGATTTTTAGGCTTGCTTCTAACCTTTTGTTACACATAGGGATGAATCCAGAGTCACGCGGGGGTCAGCAATCCTGACCTTTCTCAAAATCAGCTGCTTTCCCTCCAAGGAAGGTCTTAGGGGTTTTCCATCATCTTCTGGCCACGAGGCCTGCTGACATTTTATGATCCTTTGTTCTGATCCCCAAAACACTCACGTTTTCCAAGGGGTTTTTTTGTGAAACCAGGCACCACCCTCCGGATAAAGTTGCATTCCTAAAGGGTGAGGGTGTCGTGAGTCCCGATCAAGAAAGGCACTGATGTCACTCAAGGTTCACAGGATTCATCTGAAAGGTTCATACTTATTTCTCCCCAGAGACACTGCTAGGCAAAGGACAAGGCAGTGTGTGTGTGGGTGGGGGGGTGCGAGAGAGGTGGGGGGCGGGGTATGTGTGGGGCCTCGGTGTGTGCGGGGCAGGCGGTGTGTGTGGCGTTGGCGGCGGGAGGGGTGTGTGTGTCTACGCATTAGGTGTGTGGGCAGAGACAGAGGAGATGGGGAGAGTCACAGCCAGGCCAAGGACAATGCAGTGTGTGTGTGGGGGGGGGGGGCGGAGGCGGGGGAGGGGAGGAGTGTGCGGTGTGTGGTGTGTGCGGGCGGGGTGCGAACCGACTGGGTGAGTGTGTGTCTGGGATCGGGATGTGTGTGTGCACTGTGTGCAGGCGGGGTGTGTGTGCGGATCTGCGTGTGGTGGGTGGGGTGCCCCTGTGGGTGTCGGTGTGGGTGTCGGTGTGGCCGGTGTGTGTTTGGGGGGAGGTGGCGCAGAAACAGAGGCCCAGTGACACAGCTAGGCAAAGGACAAGGCAGTGTGTGTGTGGGGTGGGGGGGGGGGGGAAGGGGGCTTGCGGGAGGGGTGGGGGAGTGGGATGTGTACAGGGGCGTGGTGTGTGCGCTCGTCGCGTGGAATTTATGGGGAGGGGGTGTGTGTGTGTAATTGTGGCGTTGGGGGCGGGGCTGGGTGCGTGTGGCCTCAGCATGTGGTGTGTGGGCAGAGACAGAGGCGAGGCGGAGAGTCACAGCCGGGCCAAGGACTAGGTAGTTGGGGGGGCCGGGGGGGGGGGGGAATCGGGGGAGTTTGTGGTGTGTGGCGTGTGCCGGCGGGCTGGGTGTGGGTGTGTCTGGGTACGGGATGTGTGGGTGCGCGGTGTGCAGGCCGAGTGTGTGCGCGGGTATGCGTGTGGTGTGTAGGGTGCCGCTGTGGGTGTGGGTGTGGGTGTGGGTGTGGCCTGTGGGTGCGAGGGGTGGTGGCGCAGAGACAGAGGACCAGAGACACTGCTAGGCAAAGGACAAGGCCGTGTGTGTGTGTGGGTGGGGGGGTGCGAGAGAGGTGGGGGCGGGGGTATGTGTGGGGCCTCGGTGTGTGCGGGGGTTGGGGTGTTTATGGGCAGGCGGTGTGTGTGGCGTTGGCGGCGGGAGGGGTGCGTGTGTCTACGCATTAGGTGTGTGGGCAGAGACAGAGGAGATGGGGAGAGTCACAGCCGGGCCAAGGACAATGCAGTGTGTGTGTGTGAGGGCGGAGGCGGGGGAGGGGAGGAGTGTGCGGTGTGTGGTGTGTGCGGGCGGGGTGCGAACCGGCTGGGTGAGTGTGTGTCTGGGATCGGGATGTGTGTGTGCACTGTGTGCAGGCGGGGTGTGTGTGCGGATCTGCGTGTGGTAGGTGGGGTGCCCCTGTGGGTGTCGGTGTGGGTGTCGGTGTGGCCGGTGTGTGTGGGGGGGGAGGTGGCGCAGAGACAGAGGCCCAGTGACACAGCTAGGCAAAGGACAAGGCAGTGTGTGTGGGGGGGGAGGGGGAAGGGGGCGTGCGGGAGGGGTGGGGGAGTGGGATGTGTACAGGGGCGTGGTGTGTGCAGTCGTCGCGGGGAATTTATGGACGGGGCGGGGGGTGTGTGTAATTGTGGCGTTGGGGGCGGGGCTGGGTGCGTGTGGCCTCAGCAAGTGGTGTGTGGGCAGAGACAGAGGCGAGGCGGAGAGTCACAGCCGGGCCAAGGACTAGGTAGTTGGGGGGGTGGGGGGGGGATTGGGGGAGTTTGTGGTGTGTGGCGTGTGCCAGCGGGCTGGGTGTGGGTGTGTCTGGGTTCGGAATGTGTGTGTGCACGGTGTGCAGGCGGGGGGTGTGTGTGCGGGTATGCGTGTGGTGTGTAGGGTGCCGCTGTGGGTGTGGGTGTGGGTGCGGGTGTGGCCTGTGGGTGCAAGGGGTGGTGGCGCAGAGACAGAGGACCAGAGACACTGCTAGGCAAAGGACAAGGCAGTGTGTGTGTGTGTGTGTATGGGGGAGCGGGGGGAGTGTGTGGTGTGTGGTGTGCGGTGTGTGGCCTGTGCGGGCCGGGTGCCTACGGGCTGGGGGTATGTGTGCGTGTGTGTGTGCGCGTGTGCGTGTGGCGGGGTGGGGAGGGGGGTGGGGGTGGTCCGGGATGCGTGTGTGCACGCGCTGGGTGCAGGCGGGGTGTGTGTGCGGATATGCGTGCGGTGTGTAGGGTGTTCCTGCGGGTGGTGCGGGCAGAGACAGAGGCAGAGAGTCGCAGCCAGGCAAAGGACGACGCAGTGGGTGTGTGGTATGGGCATGGTGTGGGGGATGGGGTGGGGTGGGGTCTGCGTGTGGTGTGTGTGGTGGGCGGGCAGAGACAGATCCAGTCAGGCAGAGGATCACGTGCACGGATGGATATCCCGCATCATCTGCTTGTGTTTTCTGAGCTCACTCAGCACCTCCGCGATCAAGACCACTCCCACGAAATGTGAGTCTGCCCCCACCAGCCAGCACTTGTCTTTGGCCAGGCAGACAGGGGAGTGTTCCGAGTTTGGGGGGGGGGGGGCGGGGGGGCGGGGTTGGCGACTCGCTGTCACCAGGCCAGCTTGGGTCCTCGCGTTCTGCCCCTGAACCTGACTGGAGCAAGTGGATCCGTGTGATCTGTCGTGGCTCTGTTTGAAATCCTTGGCGGGAGAAGGAAGATTTCCCCCCACGCCAGGGGAGACAAGCCCCCAGAAAGTCACCTCCCCGGGGTTCCAATAGCTGTTCTCCAAATCGATGAAGTTTCCCAAAGGAGATGTCCCGTCCCAAGCAGAAAAGCCCCAATGGCTCCCCATGGACCTCTGGCCCAAGGTGCCGCTCCCACACAGCCTCCTTCCACAGCCCCAGGGCATTCAAGAGTTCGCCGGCCCGGCCCGCTCCATCCGTGGTCCCCCCGCAGGGCCATCTGAAAAAGCGACCGACAGGCAGGTGGCGCCCGACAGCCAACCCACTGTCCAGAGAGCCGGCCGCGGCATAGAAGCTCCGAGGGAGACCGGCAGGGACTCGTTGCCAGACGGGGGGGCCCATCCTAGGGCGCAGTTTCTCCGCTCAGTCACCGACGTGGACAGGAAAGCGGGACACGCCAACACTTCTCGGGAACGTCTCTGGGCGAGGTACGACGGACGCACGGACGGACAGACGGAGGGGGTGGAGGGGGTGGGGGGGTGGGGGAGGGGGAAGGGGAGCCTTCTTGACCGCACGCCCGCACCCACCGACGCACGCACGCAGGCACGCACGCAGGCACGCAGGCACGCACCGACCGACCGACGCCGGGGTCCAGCCCTGGTGGATCCAGGGTGATTCGAGGGTGGGGATGGAATCGGCGTCCTAGGAAAAAAGTTAATTCATTATAGATATACAGAGAGAGATTACAAACGGATCGTGTCGTAGGAAATATTAGTGGCGAAAAAGAGGCGGAATCACTTGGTTTACGAGGAATCGCATCCATGCTGCAGATGCGAATTCAGCCAGAAAAACGGGGAGCAAGAGAGAAACGACAGAGGGGAATCCGTCTTTCCAGAAACTGATCCCATTTCTTTGATTTTTAGGCTTGCTTCTAACCTTTTGTTACACATAGGGATGAATCCAGTGTCACGCGGGGGTCAGCAGTCCTGACCTTTCTCAAAATCAGCTGCTTTCCCTCCAAGGAAGGTCTTAAGGGTTTTCCATCATCTTCTGGCCACGAGGCCTGCTGACATTTTATGATCCTTTGTTCTGATCCCCAAAGCACTCACGTTTTCCAAGGGGTTTTTTTGTGAAACCAGGCACCACCCTCCGGATAAAGTTGCATTCCTAAAGGGTGAGGGTGTCGTGAGTCCCGATCAAGAAAGGCACTGATGTCACTCAAGGTTCACAGGATTCATCTGAAAGGTTCATACTTATTTCTCCCCAGAGACACTGCTAGGCAAAGGACAAGGCAGTGTGTGAGTGCGGGGTAGGGTGGGGTGGGGTGGGGGGGGGCGAGGGGGAGTGCGGGAGAGGTGGGGGAGCGGGATGTGTGCGCGGGCGTGTCGTGTGCCGTCGTCTCGGGGTGTTTATGGGCGGGGGGGGGGGGGGTGTGGCGTTGGAAGCGGGGCTGGGTGCGTGTGGCCTCAGCGTGTGGTGTGTGGGCAGAGCGAGAGAAGAGGAGAGGTGGAGCATCACAGCCAGGCCAAGGACAACGCAGTGTGTGTGTGTATGGTTGAGGGGGGGGTAGTGTGTGGTGTGTGGCGTGTGCGGGCGGGGTGCGAACGGGCTGGGCGTGTGTGTGCCAGTATGCGTGCGGTGCGTAGGGTGCGCCTGTGGTTGTGGTGGAGGGGGTCGGCGCAGAGACACAGCTAGGCAAAGGACAAGGCAGTGTGTGGGTGGGGGGGGGGTGCGAGAGAGGTGGGGGGCGGGGTATGTGTGGGGCCTCGGTGTGTGCGGGGCAGGCGGTGTGTGTGGCGTTGGCGGCGGGAGGGGTGTGTGTGTCTACGCATTAGGTGTGTGGGCAGAGACAGAGGAGATGGGGAGAGTCACAGCCAGGCCAAGGACAATGCAGTGTGTGTGGGGGGGGGGGGCGGAGGCGGGGGAGGGGAGGAGTGTGCGGTGTGTGGTGTGTGCGGGCGGGGTGCGAACCGACTGGGTGAGTGTGTGTCTGGGATCGGGATGTGTGTGTGCACTGTGTGCAGGCGGGGTGTGTGTGCGGATCTGCGTGTGGTGGGTGGGGTGCCCCTGTGGGTGTGGGTGTGGGTGTCGGTGTGGCCGGTGTGTGTTTGGGGGGAGGTGGCGCAGAAACAGAGGCCCAGTGACACAGCTAGGCAAAGGACAAGGCAGTGTGTGGGGGGGGTGGGGGGGGGGAAGGGGGCTTGCGGGAGGGGTGGGGGAGTGGGATGTGTACAGGGGCGTGGTGTGTGCGCTCGTCGCGTGGAATTTATGGGGAGGGGGTGTGTGTGTGTAATTGTGGCGTTGGGGGCGGGGCTGGGTGCGTGTGGCCTCAGCATGTGGTGTGTGGGCAGAGACAGAGGCGAGGCGGAGAGTCACAGCCGGGCCAAGGACTAGGTAGTTGGGGGGGCCGGGGGGAATTGGGGGAGTTTGTGGTGTGTGGCGTGTGCCGGCGGGCTGGGTGTGGGTGTGTCTGGGTACGGGATGTGTGGGTGTGCGGTGTGCAGGCGGGGTGTGTGTGCGGGTGTGCGTGTGGTGTGTAGGGTGCCGCTGTGGGTGTGGGTGTGGGTGTGGCCTGTGGGTGCGAGGGGTGGTGGCGCAGAGACAGAGGACCAGAGACACTGCTAGGCAAAGGACAAGGCCGTGTGTGTGTGGGGGGGGGGGGGGTGGCGAGGGGTCGTCCGGGAGGGGTGGGGGGCGGGATGTGTGCACGGGCCTGTTGTGT
>NW_027184675.1:0-61786 GCF_032405125.1 Capricornis sumatraensis | reverse complement strand
AGGCCTTCTTGTGGAGGGCTTAGTTGCCGGTGGGTTGCACACTGCCAAGCGCTCCAGCAGTTAGGGCTCTATTAGAGGCAATGGGAGGGCAACTGCAGGGCTCCTCCACCGGTTGCTTGACCGCCCAGACTCAGCACAGCACGGAGAGCACAAGGCTCACAGGGCCTCTGGCTGTGGTCTGCAGCCCCACACACGCGGAGGCTGACTCGGTGAGCGCCCAGAAGGTGCCTGACAGACGTCATTTCCCTAGTGCTGTCCTCCCCAGCAGAGACGTGTGCAGGTGGTTGGGGCCTGCCCCTGCGTGTCTGGGCTCCCGTCCACAGCCCCAGCTCAGGGAAGCAGCTCCTCAGCCAAGACCTGTAGGAGACGCGGGGCGCCCCCGCCTGGAAGCCTAGTGCACAGTATGAGGTAAGCGAGCCTCTTTGGGAGAAGAGGAGGCAGCCCAGATGCGTGGGGCTGCAATAACTGCTTGGGCGGAGTCGAGTGTGCCTCCAGTACGGCAGAGCTCCAGCTCTGCTCAGAGGCCCGATCTGGCAGAGTGCTGGCGTGAGGCTGCTCTGCCCTGGGCGAGCCTTGCCCAGACTTGCCTCGCGGCTAGGCTTCCAGTCCAGAAAGGAGCGGGCTGCGCGAGACTGGGAGATGCTACTGGCGCCTTCCTGGCCTCAGCTCCACTTCTGCCTAGCCTTTGCACCTAGTCCCCAGGCGTTCTTGTGGAGGGCTTAGTTGCCGGTGGGTTGCACACTGCCAAGCGCTCCAGCTTGAGGTCTCTAGTAGAGGCAAAGTGAGGGCAACTGAAAGTCTATTCTTACGGTTGCTTGACTGCCCAGACTCAGCACAGCACGGAGAGCACAAGGCTCACAGGGCCTCTGGCTGTGGTCTGCAGCCCCACACACTCGGAGGCTGACTCGGTGAGCGCCCAGAAGGTGCCTGACAGACGTCATTTCCCTAGTGCTCTCCTCCCCAGCAGAGACGTGTGCAGGTGGTTGGGGCCTGCCCCTGCGTGTCTGGGCTCCCGTCCACAGCCCCAGCTCAGGGAAGCAGCTCCTGAGCCAAGACCTGTGGGAGGCGCAGGGGACCCCGCCTGGAAGCCTAGTTTACAGCATGCGGTTAGCGAGCCTCCTCGGGAGAAGAGAAGGCAGCCCTGCTGTGTGCGGCTGCATTCACTGCTTTGGCGGAGCCGAGTGCGCCTCCAGTACGGCAGAGCTCCAGCTCTGCTCAGAGGCCCGATCTGGCAGAGTTGCTGGCGTGAGGCTGCTCTGCCATGGGCGAGCCTTGCCCAAACTTGCCTCGCGGCTAGGCTTCCAGTCCAGAAAGGAGCGGGCTGCGCGAGACTGGGAGATGCTCCTGGCGCCTTCCTGGCCTCAGCTCCACTCCTGCCTTGCCTTTGCACCTAGTCCCCAGGCGTTCTTGTGCAGGGCTTAGTTGCCGGGGGGTTGCACACTGCCAAGCGCTCCAGCAGTGAGGGCTCTATTAGAGGCAATGGGAGGGCAACTGCAGGGCTCCTCCAACGGTTGCTTGACCGCCCAGACTCAGCACAGCACGGAGAGCACAAGGCTCACAGGGCCTCTGGCTGTGGTCTGCAGCCCCACACACGCTGAGGCTGACTCGGTGAGCGCCCAGAAGGTGCCTGACAGACGTCATTTCCCTAGTGCTCTCCTCCCCAGCAGAGACGTGTGCAGGTGGTTGGGGCCTGCCCCTGCGTGTCTGGGCTCCCGTCCACAGCCCCAGCTCAGGGAAGCAGCTCCTCAGCCAAGACCTGTAGGAGGCGCGGGGCGCCCCCGCCTGGAAGCCTAGTGCACAGCATGAGGGAAGCGAGCCTCCTTGGGAGAAGAGGAGGCAGCCCAGATGCGTGGGGCTGCAATCACTGCTTTGGCGGAGCCGAGTGCGCCTCCAGTACGGCAAAGCTCCAGCTCTGCTCAGAGGCCCGATCTGGCAGAGTTGCTGGCGTGAGGCTGCTCTGCCCTGGGCGAGCCTTGCCCAGACTTGCCTCGCGGCTAGGCTTCCAGTCCAGAAAGAAGCGGGCTGCGCGAGACTGGGAGATGCTACTGGCGCCTTCCTGGCCTCAGCTCCACTCCTGCCTTGCCTTTGCACCTAGTCCCCAGGCGTTCTTGTGGAGGGCTTAGTTGCCGGTGGGTTGGACACTGCCAAGCGCTCCAGCTTGAGGGCTCTAGTAGAGGCAAAGTGAGGGCAACTGAAAGTCTATTCTTACGGTTGCTTGCCGCCCAGACTCAGCACAGCACGGAGAGCACAAGGCTCACAGGGCCCCTGGCTGGGGTCTGCAGCCCCACACACGCGGAGGCTGACTCGGTGAGCGCCCAGAAGGTGCCTGACCGACGTCATGTCCCTAGTGCTCTCCTCCCCAGCAGAGACGTGTGCAGGTGGTTTGGGCCTGCCCCTGCGTGTCTGTGCTCCCGTCCACAGCCCCAGCTCAGGGAAGCAGCTCCTGAGCCAAGACCTGTGGGAGGCGCAGGGGGCCCCGCCTGGAAGCCTAGTTTACAGCACCTGGGAAGCGAGCCTCCTTTGGAGAAGAGAAGGCAGCCCTGCTGAGTGCGGCTGCGTTCACTGCTTTGGCGGAGCTGAGTGCGCCTCCAGTACGGCAGAGCTCCAGCTCTGCTCAGAGGCCCGATCTGGCAGAGTGCTGGCGTGAGGCTGCTCTGCCCTGGGCGAGCCTTGCCCAGACTTGCCTCGCGGCTAGGCTTCCAGTCCAGAAAGGAGCGGGCTGCGCGAGACTGGGAGATGCTACTGGCGCCTTCCTGGCCTCAGCTCCACTCCTGCCTTGCCTTTGCACCTAGTCCCCAGGCGTTCTTGTGAAGGGCTTAGTTGCCGGTGGGTTGCACACTGCCAAGCGCTCCAGCTTGAGGTCTCTACTAGAGGCAAAGTGAGGGCAATTGAAAGTCTATTCTTACGGTTGCTTGACTGCCCAGACTCAGCACAGCACGGAGAGCACAAGGCTCACAGGGCCTCTGGATGTGGTCTGCAGCTCCACACACGCGGAGGCTGACTCGGTGAGCGCCCAGAAGGTGCCTGACAGACGTCATTTCCCTAGTGCTCTCCTCCCCAGCAGAGACGTGTGCAGGTGGTTGGGGCCTGCCCCTGCGTGTCTGGGCTCCCGTCCACAGCCCCAGCTCAGGGAAGCAGCTCCTGAGCCAAGACCTGTGGGAGGCGCAGGGGACCCCGCCTGGAAGCCTAGTTTACAGCATGCGGGAAGCGAGCCTCCTCGGGAGAAGAGAAGGCAGCCCTGCTGTGTGCGGCTGCATTCACTGCTTTGGCGGAGCCGAGTGCGCCTCCAGTACGGCAGAGCTCCAGCTCTGCTCAGAGGCCCGATCTGGCAGAGTCGCTGGCGTGAGGCTGCTCTGCCCTGGGCGAGCCTTGCCCAGACTTGCCTCGCGGCTAGGCTTCCAGTCCAGGAAGGAGCGGGCTGCGCGAGACTGGGAAATGCTAGTGGCGCCTTCCTGGCCTCAGCTCCACTCCTGCCTTGCCTTTGCACCTAGTCCTCAGGCGTTCTTGTGGAGGGCTTAGTTGCCGGTGGGTTGCACACTGCCAAGCGCTCCAGCAGTGAGGGCTCTATTAGAGGCAATGGGAGGGCAACTGCAGGGCTCCTCCAGTGGTTGCTTGACCGCCCAGACTCAGCACAGCACGGAGAGCACAAGGCTCACAGGGCCTCTGGCTGTGGTCTGCAGCCCCACACACGCTGAGGCTGACTCGGTGAGCGGCCAGAAGGTGCCTGACAGACGTCATTTCCCTAGTGCTCTCCTCCCCAGCAGAGACGTGTGCAGGTGGTTGGGGCCTGCCCCTGCGTGTCTGGGCTCCCGTCCACAGCCCCAGCTCAGGGAAGCAGCTCCTGAGCCAAGACCTGTAGGAGGCGCGGGGCGCCCCCGCCTGGAAGCCTAGTGCACAGCATGAGGGAAGCGAGCCTCCTTGGGAGAAGAGGAGGCAGCCCAGATGCGTGGGGCTGCAATCACTGCTTTGGCGGAGCCGAGTGCGCCTCCAGTACGGCAGAGCTCCAGCTCGGCTCAGAGGCCCGATCTGGAAGAGTTGCTGGCGTGAGGCTGCTCTGCCCTGGGCGAGCCTTGCCCAGACTTGCCTCGCGGCTAGGCTTCCAGTCCAGAAAGATGCGGGCTGCGCGAGACTGGGAGATGCTACTGGCGCCTTCCTGGCCTCAGCTCCACTCCTGCCTTGCCTTTGCACATAGTCCCCAGGCGTTCTTGTGGAGGGCTTAGTTGCCGGTGGGTTGCACACTGCCAAGCGCTCCAGCTTGAGGTCTCTAGTAGAGGCAAAGTGAAGGCAACTGAAAGTCTATTCTTACGGTTGCTTGCCGCCCAGACTCAGCACAGCACGGAGAGCACAAGGCTCACAGGGCCCCTGGCTGTGGTCTGCAGCCCCACACACGCGGAGGCTGACTCGGTGAGCGCCCAGAAGGTGCCTGACAGACGTCATTTCCCTAGTGCTCTCCTCCCCAGCAGAGACGTGTGCAGGTGGTTGGGGCCTGCCCCTGCGTGTCTGGGCTCCCGTCCACAGCCCCAGCTCAGGGAAGCAGCTCCTGAGCCAAGACCTGTGGGAGGCACAGGGGACCCCGCCTGGAAGCCTAGTTTACAGCATGCGGAGAGCGAGCCTCCTCGGGAGAAGAGAAGGCAGCCCTGCTGTGTGCGGCTGCATTCACTGCTTTGGCGGAGCCGAGTGCGCCTCCAGTACGGCAGAGCTCCAGCTCTGCTCAGAGGCCCGATCTGGCAGAGTTGCTGGCGTGAGGCTGCTCTGCCATGGGCGAGCCTTGCCCAAACTTGCCTCGCGGCTAGGCTTCCAGTCCAGAAAGGAGCGGGCTGCGCGAGACTGGAAGATGCTCCTGGCGCCTTCCTGGCCTCAGCTCCACTCCTGCCTTGCCTTTGCACCTAGTCCCCAGGCGTTCTTGTGCAGGGCTTAGTTGCCGGGGGGTTGCACACTGCCAAGCGCTCCAGCAGTGAGGGCTATATTAAAGGCAATGGGAGGGCAACTGCAGGGCTCCTCCAACGGTTGCTTGACCGCCCAGACTCAGCACAGCACGGAGAGCACAAGGCTCACAGGGCCTCTGGCTGTGGTCTGCAGCCCCACACACGCTGAGGCTGACTCGGTTAGCGCCCAGAAGTTGCCTGACAGACGTCATTTCCCTAGTGCTCTCCTCCCCAGCAGAGACGTGTGCAGGTGGTTGGGGCCTGCCCCTGCGTGTCTGGGCTCCCGTCCACAGCCCCAGCTCAGGGAAGCAGCTCCTCAGCCAAGACCTGTAGGAGGCGCGGGGCGCCCCCGCCTGGAAGCCTAGTGCACAGCATGAGGGAAGCGAGCCTCCTTGGGAGAAGAGGAGGCAGCCCAGATGCGTGGGGCTGCAATCACTGCTTTGGCGGAGCCGAGTGCGCCTCCAGTACGGCAAAGCTCCAGCTCTGCTCAGAGGCCCGATCTGGCAGAGTTGCTGGCGTGAGGCTGCTCTGCCCTGGGCGAGCCTTGCCCAGACTTGCCTCGCGGCTAGGCTTCCAGTCCAGAAAGAAGCGGGCTGCGCGAGACTGGGAGATGCTACTGGCGCCTTCCTGGCCTCAGCTCCACTCCTGCCTTGCCTTTGCACCTAGTCCCCAGGCGTTCTTGTGGAGGGCTTAGTTGCCGGTGGGTTGGACACTGCCAAGCGCTCCAGCTTGAGGGCTCTAGTAGAGGCAAAGTGAGGGCAACTGAAAGTCTATTCTTACGGTTGCTTGCCGCCCAGACTCAGCACAGCACGGAGAGCACAAGGCTCACAGGGCCCCTGGCTGGGGTCTGCAGCCCCACACACGCGGAGGCTGACTCGGTGAGCGCCCAGAAGGTGCCTGACCGACGTCATGTCCCTAGTGCTCTCCTCCCCAGCAGAGACGTGTGCAGGTGGTTTGGGCCTGCCCCTGCGTGTCTGTGCTCCCGTCCACAGCCCCAGCTCAGGGAAGCAGCTCCTGAGCCAAGACCTGTGGGAGGCGCAGGGGGCCCCGCCTGGAAGCCTAGTTTACAGCACCTGGGAAGCGAGCCTCCTTTGGAGAAGAGAAGGCAGCCCTGCTGAGTGCGGCTGCGTTCACTGCTTTGGCGGAGCTGAGCGCGCCTCCAGTACGGCAGAGCTCCAGCTCTGCTCAGAGGCCCGATCTGGCAGAGTGCTGGCGTGAGGCTGCTCTGCCCTGGGCGAGCCTTGCCCAGACTTGCCTCGCGGCTAGGCTTCCAGTCCAGAAAGGAGCGGGCTGCGCGAGACTGGGAGATGCTACTGGCGCCTTCCTGGCCTCAGCTCCACTCCTGCCTTGCCTTTGCACCTAGTCCCCAGGCGTTCTTGTGAAGGGCTTAGTTGCCGGTGGGTTGCACACTGCCAAGCGCTCCAGCTTGAGGTCTCTACTAGAGGCAAAGTGAGGGCAATTGAAAGTCTATTCTTACGGTTGCTTGACTGCCCAGACTCAGCACAGCACGGAGAGCACAAGGCTCACAGGGCCTCTGGATGTGGTCTGCAGCTCCACACACGCGGAGGCTGACTCGGTGAGCGCCCAGAAGGTGCCTGACAGACGTCATTTCCCTAGTGCTCTCCTCCCCAGCAGAGACGTGTGCAGGTGGTTGGGGCCTGCCCCTGCGTGTCTGGGCTCCCGTCCACAGCCCCAGCTCAGGGAAGCAGCTCCTGAGCCAAGACCTGTGGGAGGCGCAGGGGACCCCGCCTGGAAGCCTAGTTTACAGCATGCGGGAAGCGAGCCTCCTCGGGAGAAGAGAAGGCAGCCCTGCTGTGTGCGGCTGCATTCACTGCTTTGGCGGAGCCGAGTGCGCCTCCAGTACGGCAGAGCTCCAGCTCTGCTCAGAGGCCCGATCTGGCAGAGTCGCTGGCGTGAGGCTGCTCTGCCCTGGGCGAGCCTTGCCCAGACTTGCCTCGCGGCTAGGCTTCCAGTCCAGGAAGGAGCGGGCTGCGCGAGACTGGGAAATGCTAGTGGCGCCTTCCTGGCCTCAGCTCCACTCCTGCCTTGCCTTTGCACCTAGTCCTCAGGCGTTCTTGTGGAGGGCTTAGTTGCCGGTGGGTTGCACACTGCCAAGCGCTCCAGCAGTGAGGGCTCTATTAGAGGCAATGGGAGGGCAACTGCAGGGCTCCTCCAGTGGTTGCTTGACCGCCCAGACTCAGCACAGCACGGAGAGCACAAGGCTCACAGGGCCTCTGGCTGTGGTCTGCAGCCCCACACACGCTGAGGCTGACTCGGTGAGCGGCCAGAAGGTGCCTGACAGACGTCATTTCCCTAGTGCTCTCCTCCCCAGCAGAGACGTGTGCAGGTGGTTGGGGCCTGCCCCTGCGTGTCTGGGCTCCCGTCCACAGCCCCAGCTCAGGGAAGCAGCTCCTGAGCCAAGACCTGTAGGAGGCGCGGGGCGCCCCCGCCTGGAAGCCTAGTGCACAGCATGAGGGAAGCGAGCCTCCTTGGGAGAAGAGGAGGCAGCCCAGTTGCGTGGGGCTGCAATCACTGCTTTGGCGGAGCCGAGTGCGCCTCCAGTACGGCAGAGCTCCAGCTCGGCTCAGAGGCCCGATCTGGAAGAGTTGCTGACGTGAGGCTGCTCTGCCCTGGGCGAGCCTTGCCCAGACTTGCCTCGCGGCTAGGCTTCCAGTCCAGAAAGATGCGGGCTGCGCGAGACTGGGAGATGCTACTGGCGCCTTCCTGGCCTCAGCTCCACTCCTGCCTTGCCTTTGCACATAGTCCCCAGGCGTTCTTGTGGAGGGCTTAGTTGCCGGTGGGTTGCACACTGCCAAGCGCTCCAGCTTGAGGTCTCTAGTAGAGGCAAAGTGAGGGCAACTGAAAGTCTATTCTTACGGTTGCTTGCCGCCCAGACTCAGCACAGCACGTAGAGCACAAGGCTCACAGGGCCCCTGGCTGTGGTCTGCAGCCCCACACACGCGGAGGCTGACTCGGTGAGCGCCCAGAAGGTGCCTGACAGACGTCATTTCCCTAGTGCTCTCCTCCCCAGCAGAGACGTGTGCAGGTGGTTGGGGCCTGCCCCTGCGTGTCTGGGCTCCCGTCCACAGCCCCAGCTCAGGGAAGCAGCTCCTGAGCCAAGACCTGTGGGAGGCACAGGGGACCCCGCCTGGAAGCCTAGTTTACAGCATGCGGAGAGCGAGCCTCCTCGGGAGAATAGAAGGCAGCCCTGCTGTGTGCGGCTGCATTCACTGCTTTGGCGGAGCCGAGTGCGCCTCCAGTACGGCAGAGCTCCAGCTCTGCTCAGAGGCCCGATCTGGCAGAGTTGCTGGCGTGAGGCTGCTCTGCCATGGGCGAGCCTTGCCCAAACTTGCCTCGCGGCTAGGCTTCCAGTCCAGAAAGGAGCGGGCTGCGCGAGACTGGAAGATGCTCCTGGCGCCTTCCTGGCCTCAGCTCCACTCCTGCCTTGCCTTTGCACCTAGTCCCCAGGCGTTCTTGTGCAGGGCTTAGTTGCCGGGGGGTTGCACACTGCCAAGCGCTCCAGCAGTGAGGGCTCTATTAAAGGCAATGGGAGGGCAACTGCAGGGCTCCTCCAACGGTTGCTTGACCGCCCAGACTCAGCACAGCACGGAGAGCACAAGGCTCACAGGGCCTCTGGCTGTGGTCTGCAGCCCCACACACGCTGAGGCTGACTCGGTTAGCGCCCAGAAGTTGCCTGACAGACGTCATTTCCCTAGTGCTCTCCTCCCCAGCAGAGACGTGTGCAGGTGGTTGGGGCCTGCCCCTGCGTGTCTGGGCTCCCGTCCACAGCCCCAGCTCAGGGAAGCAGCTCCTCAGCCAAGACCTGTAGGAGGCGCGGGGCGCCCCCGCTTGGAAGCCTAGTGCACAGCATGAGGGAAACGAGCCTCCTTGGGAGAAGAGGAGGCAGCCCAGATGCGTGGGGCTGCAATCACTGCTTGGGCGGAGCCGAGTGCGCCTCCAGTACGGCAGAGCTCCAGCTCTGCTCAGAGGCCCGATCTGGCAGAGTGCTGGCGTGAGGCTGCTCTGCCCTGGGCGAGCCTTGCCCAGACTTGCCTCGCGGCTAGGCTTCCAGTCCAGGAAGGAGCGGGCTGCGCGAGACTGGGAGATGCTACTGGCGCCTTCCTGGCCTCAGCTCCACTCCTGCCTTGCCTTTGCACCTAGTCCTCAGGCGTTCTTGTGGAGGGCTTAGTTGCCGGTGGGTTGCACACTGTCAAGCGCTCCAGCAGTGAGGGCTCTATTAGAGGCAATGGGAGGGCAACTGCAGGGCTCCTCCAGCGGTTGCTTGACCGCCCAGACTCAGCACAGCACGGAGAGCACAAGGCTCACAGGGCCTCTGGCTGTGGTCTGCAGCCCCACACACGCTGAGGCTGACTCGGTGAGCGCCGAGAAGGTGCCTGACAGACGTCATTTCCCTAGTGCTCTCCTCCCCAGCAGAGACGTGTGCAGGTGGTTGGGGCCTGCCCCTGCGTGTCTGGGCTCCCGTCCACAGCCCCAGCTTAGGGAAGCAGCTCCTCAGCCAAGACCTGTAGGAGGCGCGGGGCGCCCCCGCCTGGAAGCCTAGTGCACAGCATGAGGGAAGCGAGCCTCCTTGGGAGAAGAGGAGGCAGCCCAGATGCGTGGGGCTGCAATCACTGCTTGGGCGGAGTCGAGTGCGCCTCCAGTACGGCAGAGCTCCAGCTCTGCTCAGAGGCCCGATCTGGCAGAGTTGCTGGCGTGAGGCTGCTCTGCCCTGGGCGAGCCTTGCCCAGACTTGCCTCGCGGCTAGGCTTCCAGTCCAGAAAGGAGCGGGCTGCGCGAGACTGGGAGATGCTACTGGCGCCTTCCTGGCCTCAGCTCCACTCCTGCCTTGCCTTTGCACCTAGTCCCCAGGCGTTCTTGTGCAGGGCTTAGTTGCCGGGGGGTTGCACACTGCCAAGCGCTCCAGCTTGAGGGCTCTAGTAGAGGCAAAGTGAGGGCAACTGAAAGTCTATTCTTACGGTTGCTTGACCGCCAAGACTCAGCACAGCACGGAGAGCACAAGGATCACAGGGCCTCTGGCTGTGGTCTGCAGCCCCACGCACGCGGAGGCTGACTCGGTGAGCGCCCAGAAGGTGCCTGACAGACGTCATTTCCCTAGTGCTCTCCTCCCCAGCAGAGACGTTTGCAGGTGGTTGGGGCCTGTCCCTGCGTGTCTGGGCTCCCGTCCACAGCCCCAGCTCAGGGAAGCAGCTCCTCAGCCAAGACCTGTAGGATGCGCGGGGCGCCCCCGCTTGGAAGCCTAGTGCACAGCATGAGGGAAGCGAGCCTCCTTGGGAGAAGAGGAGGCAGCCCAGATGCGTGGGGCTGCAATCACTGCTTGGGCGGAGCCGAGTGCGCCTCCAGTACGGCAGAGCTCCAGCTCTGCTCAGAGGCCCGATCTGGCAGAGTGCTGGCGTGAGGCTGCTCTGCCCTGGGCGAGCCTTGCCCAGACTTGCCTCGCGGCTAGGCTTCCAGTTCAGGAAGGAGCGGGCTGCGCGAGACTGGGAATTGCTACTGGCGCCTTCCTGGCCTCAGCTCCACTCCTGCCTTGCCTTTGCACCTAGTCCCCAGGCGTTCTTGTGGAGGGCTTAGTTGCCGGTGGGTTGCACACTGCCAAGCGCTCCAGCTTGAGGGCTCTATTAGAGGCAAAGTGAGGGCAACTGGAAGTCTATTCTTACGGTTGCCTGTCCGCCCAGACTCAGCACAGCACGGAGAGCACAAGGCTCACAGGGCCTCTGCCTGTGGTCTGCAGCCCCACACACGCTGAGGCTGACTCGGTGAGCGCCCAGAAGGTGCCTGACAGACGTCATTTCCCTAGTGCTCTCCTCCCCAGCAGAGACGTGTGCAGGTGGTTGGGGCCTGCCCCTGCGTGTCTGGGCTCCCGTCCACAGCCCCAGCTCAGGGAAGCAGCTCCTGAGCCAAGACCTTTGGGAGGCGCAGGGGGCCCCGCCTGGAAGCCTAGTTTACAGCATGCGGGAAGCGAGCCTCCTTGGGAGAAGAGAAGGCAGCCCTGCTGTGTGCGGCTGCATTCACTGCTTTGGCGGAGCCGAGTGCGCCTCCAGTACGGCAGAGCTCCAGCTCTGCTCAGAGGCCCGATCTGGCAGAGTTGCTGGCGTGAGGCTGCTCTGCCCTAGGTGAGCCTTGCCCAGACTTGCCTCGCGGCTAGGCTTCCAGTCCAGAAATGAGCGGGCTGCGCGAGACTGGGAGATGCTACTGGCGCCTTCCTGGCCTCAGCTCCACTCCTGCCTTGCCTTTGCACCTAGTCCCCAGGCGTTCTTATGGAGGGCTTAGTTGCCGGTGGGTTGCACACTGCCAAGCGCTCCAGCTTGAGGGCTCTATTAGAGGCAAAGTGAGGGCAACTGAAAGTCTATTCATACGGTTGCTTGACCGCCCAGACTCAGCACAGCACGGAGAGCACAAGGCTCACAGGGCCTCTGGCTGTGGTCTGCAGCCCCACACACGAGGAGGCTGACTCGGTGAGCGCCCAGAAGGTGCCTGACAGACGTCATTTCCCTAGTGCTCTCCTCCCCAGCAGAGACGTGTGCAGGTGGTTGGGGCCTGCCCCTGCGTGTCTGGGCTCCCGTCCACAGCCCCAGCTCAGGGAAGCAGCTCCTGAGCCAAGACCTTTGGGAGGCGCAGGGGGCCCCGCCTGGAAGCCTAGTTTACAGCATGCGGGAAGCGAGCCTCCTCGGGAGAAGAGAAGGCAGCCCTGCTGTGTGCGGCTGCATTCACTACTTTGGCGGAGCCGAGTGCGCCTCCAGTACGGCAGAGCTCCAGCTCTGCTCAGAGGCCCGATCTGGCAGAGTTGCTGGCGTGAGGCTGCTCTGCCCTAGTTGAGCCTTGCCCAGATTTGCCTCGCGGCTAGGCTTCCAGTCCAGAAAGGAGCGGGCTGTGCGAGACTGGGATATGCTACTGGCGCCTTCCTGGCCTCAGCTCCACTCCTGCCTTGCCTTTGCACCTAGTCCCCAGGCGTTCTTGTGGAGGGCTTAGTGGCCGGTGGGTTGGACACTGCCAAGCGCTCCAGCTTGAGGGCTCTAGTAGAGGCAAAGTGAGGGCAACTGAAAGTCTATTCTTACGGTTGCTTGACCGCCAAGACTCAGCACAGCACGGAGAGCAGAAGGCTCACAGGGCCTCTGGCTGTGGTCTGCAGCCCCACACACGCGGAGGCTGACTCGGTGAGCGCCCAGAAGGTGCCTGACAGACGTCATTTCCCTAGTGCTCTCCTCCCCAGCAGAGACGTTTGCAGGTGGTTGGGGCCTGTCCCTGCGTGTCTGGGCTCCCGTCCACAGCCCCAGCTCAGGGAAGCAGCTCCTCAGCCAAGACCTGTAGGATGCGCGTGGCGCCCCCGCTTGGAAGCCTAGTGCACAGCATGAGGGAAGCGAGCCTCCTTGGGAGAAGAGGAGGCAGCCCAGATGCGTGGGGCTGCAATCACTGCTTGGGCGGAGCCGAGTGCTCCTCCAGTACGGCAGAGCTCCAGCTCTGCTCAGAGGCCCGATCTGGCAGAGTGCTGGCGTGAGGCTGCTCTGCCCTGGGCGAGCCTTGCCCAGACTTGCCTCGCGGCTAGGCTTCCAGTTCAGGAAGGAGCGGGCTGCGCGAGGCTGGGAATTGCTACTGGCGCCTTCCTGGCCTCAGCTCCACTCCTGCCTTGCCTTTGCACCTAGTCCCCAGGCGTTCTTGTGGAGGGCTTAGTTGCCGGTGGGTTGCACACTGCCAAGCGCTCCAGCTTGAGGTCTCTAGTAGAGGCAAAGTGAAGGCAACTGAAAGTCTATTCTTACGGTTGCTTGCCGCCCAGACTCAGCACAGCACGGAGAGCACAAGGCTCACAGGGCCCCTGGCTGTGGTCTGCAGCCCCACACACGCGGAGGCTGACTCGGTGAGCGCCCAGAAGGTGCCTGACAGACGTCATTTCCCTAGTGCTCTCCTCCCCAGCAGAGACGTGTGCAGGTGGTTGGGGCCTGCCCCTGCGTGTCTGGGCTCCCGTCCACAGCCCCAGCTCAGGGAAGCAGCTCCTGAGCCAAGACCTGTGGGAGGCACAGGGGACCCCGCCTGGAAGCCTAGTTTACAGCATGCGGAGAGCGAGCCTCCTCGGGAGAAGAGAAGGCAGCCCTGCTGTGTGCGGCTGCATTCACTGCTTTGGCGGAGCCGAGTGCGCCTCCAGTACGGCAGAGCTCCAGCTCTGCTCAGAGGCCCGATCTGGCAGAGTTGCTGGCGTGAGGCTGCTCTGCCATGGGCGAGCCTTGCCCAAACTTGCCTCGCGGCTAGGCTTCCAGTCCAGAAAGGAGCGGGCTGCGCGAGACTGGAAGATGCTCCTGGCGCCTTCCTGGCCTCAGCTCCACTCCTGCCTTGCCTTTGCACCTAGTCCCCAGGCGTTCTTGTGCAGGGCTTAGTTGCCGGGGGGTTGCACACTGCCAAGCGCTCCAGCAGTGAGGGCTATATTAAAGGCAATGGGAGGGCAACTGCAGGGCTCCTCCAACGGTTGCTTGACCGCCCAGACTCAGCACAGCACGGAGAGCACAAGGCTCACAGGGCCTCTGGCTGTGGTCTGCAGCCCCACACACGCTGAGGCTGACTCGGTTAGCGCCCAGAAGTTGCCTGACAGACGTCATTTCCCTAGTGCTCTCCTCCCCAGCAGAGACGTGTGCAGGTGGTTGGGGCCTGCCCCTGCGTGTCTGGGCTCCCGTCCACAGCCCCAGCTCAGGGAAGCAGCTCCTCAGCCAAGACCTGTAGGAGGCGCGGGGCGCCCCCGCCTGGAAGCCTAGTGCACAGCATGAGGGAAGCGAGCCTCCTTGGGAGAAGAGGAGGCAGCCCAGATGCGTGGGGCTGCAATCACTGCTTTGGCGGAGCCGAGTGCGCCTCCAGTACGGCAAAGCTCCAGCTCTGCTCAGAGGCCCGATCTGGCAGAGTTGCTGGCGTGAGGCTGCTCTGCCCTGGGCGAGCCTTGCCCAGACTTGCCTCGCGGCTAGGCTTCCAGTCCAGAAAGAAGCGGGCTGCGCGAGACTGGGAGATGCTACTGGCGCCTTCCTGGCCTCAGCTCCACTCCTGCCTTGCCTTTGCACCTAGTCCCCAGGCGTTCTTGTGGAGGGCTTAGTTGCCGGTGGGTTGGACACTGCCAAGCGCTCCAGCTTGAGGGCTCTAGTAGAGGCAAAGTGAGGGCAACTGAAAGTCCATTCTTACGGTTGCTTGCCGCCCAGACTCAGCACAGCACGGAGAGCACAAGGCTCACAGGGCCCCTGGCTGGGGTCTGCAGCCCCACACACGCGGAGGCTGACTCGGTGAGCGCCCAGATGGTGCCTGACCGACGTCATGTCCCTAGTGCTCTCCTCCCCAGCAGAGACGTGTGCAGGTGGTTTGGGCCTGCCCCTGCGTGTCTGTGCTCCCGTCCACAGCCCCAGCTCAGGGAAGCAGCTCCTGAGCCAAGACCTGTGGGAGGCGCAGGGGGCCCCGCCTGGAAGCCTAGTTTACAGCACCTGGGAAGCGAGCCTCCTTTGGAGAAGAGAAGGCAGCCCTGCTGAGTGCGGCTGCGTTCACTGCTTTGGCGGAGCTGAGCGCGCCTCCAGTACGGCAGAGCTCCAGCTCTGCTCAGAGGCCCGATCTGGCAGAGTGCTGGCGTGAGGCTGCTCTGCCCTGGGCGAGCCTTGCCCAGACTTGCCTCGCGGCTAGGCTTCCAGTCCAGGAAGGAGCGGGCTGCGCGAGACTGGGAGATGCTACTGGCGCCTTCCTGGCCTCAGCTCCACTCCTGCCTTGCCTTTGCACCTAGTCCTCAGGCGTTCTTGTGGAGGGCTTAGTTGCCGGTGGGTTGCACACTGTCAAGCGCTCCAGCAGTGAGGGCTCTATTAGAGGCAATGGGAGGGCAACTGCAGGGCTCCTCCAGCGGTTGCTTGACCGCCCAGACTCAGCACAGCACGGAGAGCACAAGGCTCACAGGGCCTCTGGCTGTGGTCTGCAGCCCCACACACGCTGAGGCTGACTCGGTGAGCGCCGAGAAGGTGCCTGACAGACGTCATTTCCCTAGTGCTCTCCTCCCCAGCAGAGACGTGTGCAGGTGGTTGGGGCCTGCCCCTGCGTGTCTGGGCTCCCGTCCACAGCCCCAGCTTAGGGAAGCAGCTCCTCAGCCAAGACCTGTAGGAGGCGCGGGGCGCCCCCGCCTGGAAGCCTAGTGCACAGCATGAGGGAAGCGAGCCTCCTTGGGAGAAGAGGAGGCAGCCCAGATGCGTGGGGCTGCAATCACTGCTTGGGCGGAGTCGAGTGCGCCTCCAGTACGGCAGAGCTCCAGCTCTGCTCAGAGGCCCGATCTGGCAGAGTTGCTGGCGTGAGGCTGCTCTGCCCTGGGCGAGCCTTGCCCAGACTTGCCTCGCGGCTAGGCTTCCAGTCCAGAAAGGAGCGGGCTGCGCGAGACTGGGAGATGCTACTGGCGCCTTCCTGGCCTCAGCTCCACTCCTGCCTTGCCTTTGCACCTAGTCCCCAGGCGTTCTTGTGCAGGGCTTAGTTGCCGGGGGGTTGCACACTGCCAAGCGCTCCAGCTTGAGGGCTCTAGTAGAGGCAAAGTGAGGGCAACTGAAAGTCTATTCTTACGGTTGCTTGACCGCCAAGACTCAGCACAGCACGGAGAGCACAAGGATCACAGGGCCTCTGGCTGTGGTCTGCAGCCCCACGCACGCGGAGGCTGACTCGGTGAGCGCCCAGAAGGTGCCTGACAGACGTCATTTCCCTAGTGCTCTCCTCCCCAGCAGAGACGTTTGCAGGTGGTTGGGGCCTGTCCCTGCGTGTCTGGGCTCCCGTCCACAGCCCCAGCTCAGGGAAGCAGCTCCTCAGCCAAGACCTGTAGGATGCGCGGGGCGCCCCCGCTTGGAAGCCTAGTGCACAGCATGAGGGAAGCGAGCCTCCTTGGGAGAAGAGGAGGCAGCCCAGATGCGTGGGGCTGCAATCACTGCTTGGGCGGAGCCGAGTGCGCCTCCAGTACGGCAGAGCTCCAGCTCTGCTCAGAGGCCCGATCTGGCAGAGTGCTGGCGTGAGGCTGCTCTGCCCTGGGCGAGCCTTGCCCAGACTTGCCTCGCGGCTAGGCTTCCAGTTCAGGAAGGAGCGGGCTGCGCGAGACTGGGAATTGCTACTGGCGCCTTCCTGGCCTCAGCTCCACTCCTGCCTTGCCTTTGCACCTAGTCCCCAGGCGTTCTTGTGGAGGGCTTAGTTGCCGGTGGGTTGCACACTGCCAAGCGCTCCAGCTTGAGGGCTCTATTAGAGGCAAAGTGAGGGCAACTGGAAGTCTATTCTTACGGTTGCCTGTCCGCCCAGACTCAGCACAGCACGGAGAGCACAAGGCTCACAGGGCCTCTGCCTGTGGTCTGCAGCCCCACACACGCTGAGGCTGACTCGGTGAGCGCCCAGAAGGTGCCTGACAGACGTCATTTCCCTAGTGCTCTCCTCCCCAGCAGAGACGTGTGCAGGTGGTTGGGGCCTGCCCCTGCGTGTCTGGGCTCCCGTCCACAGCCCCAGCTCAGGGAAGCAGCTCCTGAGCCAAGACCTTTGGGAGGCGCAGGGGGCCCCGCCTGGAAGCCTAGTTTACAGCATGCGGGAAGCGAGCCTCCTTGGGAGAAGAGAAGGCAGCCCTGCTGTGTGCGGCTGCATTCACTGCTTTGGCGGAGCCGAGTGCGCCTCCAGTACGGCAGAGCTCCAGCTCTGCTCAGAGGCCCGATCTGGCAGAGTTGCTGGCGTGAGGCTGCTCTGCCCTAGGTGAGCCTTGCCCAGACTTGCCTCGCGGCTAGGCTTCCAGTCCAGAAATGAGCGGGCTGCGCGAGACTGGGAGATGCTACTGGCGCCTTCCTGGCCTCAGCTCCACTCCTGCCTTGCCTTTGCACCTAGTCCCCAGGCGTTCTTATGGAGGGCTTAGTTGCCGGTGGGTTGCACACTGCCAAGCGCTCCAGCTTGAGGGCTCTATTAGAGGCAAAGTGAGGGCAACTGAAAGTCTATTCATACGGTTGCTTGACCGCCCAGACTCAGCACAGCACGGAGAGCACAAGGCTCACAGGGCCTCTGGCTGTGGTCTGCAGCCCCACACACGAGGAGGCTGACTCGGTGAGCGCCCAGAAGGTGCCTGACAGACGTCATTTCCCTAGTGCTCTCCTCCCCAGCAGAGACGTGTGCAGGTGGTTGGGGCCTGCCCCTGCGTGTCTGGGCTCCCGTCCACAGCCCCAGCTCAGGGAAGCAGCTCCTGAGCCAAGACCTTTGGGAGGCGCAGGGGGCCCCGCCTGGAAGCCTAGTTTACAGCATGCGGGAAGCGAGCCTCCTCGGGAGAAGAGAAGGCAGCCCTGCTGTGTGCGGCTGCATTCACTACTTTGGCGGAGCCGAGTGCGCCTCCAGTACGGCAGAGCTCCAGCTCTGCTCAGAGGCCCGATCTGGCAGAGTTGCTGGCGTGAGGCTGCTCTGCCCTAGTTGAGCCTTGCCCAGATTTGCCTCGCGGCTAGGCTTCCAGTCCAGAAAGGAGCGGGCTGTGCGAGACTGGGATATGCTACTGGCGCCTTCCTGGCCTCAGCTCCACTCCTGCCTTGCCTTTGCACCTAGTCCCCAGGCGTTCTTGTGGAGGGCTTAGTGGCCGGTGGGTTGGACACTGCCAAGCGCTCCAGCTTGAGGGCTCTAGTAGAGGCAAAGTGAGGGCAACTGAAAGTCTATTCTTACGGTTGCTTGACCGCCAAGACTCAGCACAGCACGGAGAGCAGAAGGCTCACAGGGCCTCTGGCTGTGGTCTGCAGCCCCACACACGCGGAGGCTGACTCGGTGAGCGCCCAGAAGGTGCCTGACAGACGTCATTTCCCTAGTGCTCTCCTCCCCAGCAGAGACGTTTGCAGGTGGTTGGGGCCTGTCCCTGCGTGTCTGGGCTCCCGTCCACAGCCCCAGCTCAGGGAAGCAGCTCCTCAGCCAAGACCTGTAGGATGCGCGTGGCGCCCCCGCTTGGAAGCCTAGTGCACAGCATGAGGGAAGCGAGCCTCCTTGGGAGAAGAGGAGGCAGCCCAGATGCGTGGGGCTGCAATCACTGCTTGGGCGGAGCCGAGTGCTCCTCCAGTACGGCAGAGCTCCAGCTCTGCTCAGAGGCCCGATCTGGCAGAGTGCTGGCGTGAGGCTGCTCTGCCCTGGGCGAGCCTTGCCCAGACTTGCCTCGCGGCTAGGCTTCCAGTTCAGGAAGGAGCGGGCTGCGCGAGACTGGGAATTGCTACTGGCGCCTTCCTGGCCTCAGCTCCACTCCTGCCTTGCCTTTGCACCTAGTCCCCAGGCGTTCTTGTGGAGGGCTTAGTTGCCGGTGGGTTGCACACTGCCAAGCGCTCCAGCTTGAGGGCTCTATTAGAGGCAAAGTGAGGGCAACTGGAAGTCTATTCTTACGGTTGCCTGTCCGCCCAGACTCAGCACAGCACGGAGAGCACAAGGCTCACAGGGCCTCTGCCTGTGGTCTGCAGCCCCACACACGCGGAGGCTGACTCGGTGAGCGCCCAGAAGGTGCCTGACAGACGTCATTTCCCTAGTGCTCTCCTCCCCAGCAGAGACGTGTGCAGGTGGTTGGGGCCTGCCCCTGCGTGTCTGGGCTCCCGTCCACAGCCCCAGCTCAGGGAAGCAGCTCCTGAGCCAAGACCTTTGGGAGGCGCAGGGGGCCCCGCCTGGAAGCCTAGTTTACAGCATGCGGGAAGCGAGCCTCCTCGGGAGAAGAGAAGGCAGCCCTGCTGTGTGCGGCTGCATTCACTGCTTTGGCGGAGCCGAGTGCGCCTCCAGTACGGCAGAGCTCCAGCTCTGCTCAGAGGCCCGATCTGGCAGAGTTGCTGGCGTGAGGCTGCTCTGCCCTAGGTGAGCCTTGCCCAGACTTGCCTCGCGGCTAGGCTTCCAGTCCAGAAAGGAGCGGGCTGCGCGAGACAGGGAGATGCTACTGGCGCCTTCCTGGCCTCAGCTCCACTCCTGCCTTGCCTTTGCACCTAGTCCCCAGGCGTTCTTGTGGAGGGCTTAGTTGCCGGTGGGTTGCACACTGCCAAGCGCTCCAGCTTGAGGGCTCTAGTAGAGGCAAAGTGAGGGCAACTGAAAGTCTATTCATACGGTTGCTTGACCGCCAAGACTCAGCACAGCACGGAGAGCACAAGGCTCACAGGGCCTCTGGCTGTGGTCTGCAGCCCCACACACGAGGAGGCTGACTCGGTGAGCGCCCAGAAGGTGCTGACAGACGTCATTTCCCTAGTGCTCTCCTCCCCAGCAGAGACGTGTGCAGGTGGTTGGGGCCTGCCCCTGCGTGTCTGGGCTCCCGTCCACAGCCCCAGCTCAGGGAAGCAGCTCCTCAACCAAGACCTGTCGTAGGCGCGGGGCGCCCCCGCTTGGAAGCCTAGTGCACAGCATGAGGGAAACGAGCCTCCTTGGGAGAAAAGGAGGCAGCCCAGATGCTTGGGGCTGCAATCACTGCTTGGGCGGAGCCGAGTGCGCCTCCAGTACCGCAGAGCTCCAGCTCTGCTCAGAGGCCCGATCTGGCAGAGTGCTGGCGTGAGGCTGCTCTGCCATGGGCGAGCCTTGCCCAGACTTGCCTCGCGGCTAGGCTTCCAGTCCAGGAAGGAGCGGGCTGCGCGAGACTGGGAGATGCTACTGGCGCCTTCCTGGCCTCAGCTCCACTCCTGCCTTGCCTTTGCACCTAGTCCCCAGGCGTTCTTGTGGAGGGCTTAGTTGCCGGTGGGTTGCACACTGCCAAGCGCTCCAGCTTGAGGGCTCTATTTGAGGCAAAGTGAGGGCAACTGGAAGTCTATTCCTACGGTTGCTTGACCGCCCAGACTCAGCACAGCACGGAGAGCACAAGGCTCACAGGGCCTCTGGCTGTGGTCTGCAGCCCCACACACGCGGAGGCTGACTCGCTGAGCGCCCAGAAGGTGCCTGACAGACGTCATTTCCCTAGTGCTCTCCTCCCCAGCAGAGACGTGTGCAGGTGGCTGGGGCCTGCCCCTGCGTGTCTGGGCTCCCGTCCACAGCCCCAGCTCAGGGAAGCAGCTCCTGAGCCAAGACCTGTGGGAGGCGCAGGGGGCCCCGCCTGGAAGCCTAGTTTACAGCATGCGGGAAGCGAGCCTCTTCGGGAGAAGAGAAGGCAGCCCTGCTGTGTGCGGCTGCATTCACTGCTTTGGCGGAGCTGAGTGCGCCTCCAGTACGGCAGAGCTCCAGCTCTGCTCAGAGGCCCGATCTCGCAGAGTCGCTGGCGTGAGGCTGCTCTGCCCTGGGCGAGCCTTGCCCAGACTTGCCTCGCGGCTAGGCTTCCAGTTCAGGAAGGAGCGGGCTGCGCGAGACTGGGAGATGCTACTGGCGCCTTCCTGGCCTCAGCTCCACTCCTGCCTTGCCTTTGCACCTAGTCCTCAGGCGTTCTTGTGGAGGGCTTAGTTGCCGGTGGGTTGCACACTGCCAAGCGCTCCAGCAGTGAGGGCTCTATTAGAGGCAATGGGAGAGCAACTGCAGGGCTCCTCCAGCGGTTGCTTGACCGCCCAGACTCAGCACAGCACGGAGAGCACAAGGCTCACAGGGCCTCTGCCTGTGGTCTGCAGCCCCACACACGCTGAGGCTGACTCGGTGAGCGCCGAGAAGGTGCCTGACAGACGTCATTTCCCTAGTGCTCTCCTCCCCAGCAGAGACGTGTGCAGGTGGTTGGGGCCTGCCCCTGCGTGTCTGGGCTCCCGTCTACAGCCCCAGCTTAGGGAAGCAGCTCCTCAGCCAAGACCTGTAGGAGGCGCGGGGCGCCCCCGCCTGGAAGCCTTGTGCACAGCATGAGGGAAGCGAGCCTCCTTGGGAGAAGAGGAGGCAGCCCAGATGCGTGGGGCTGCAATCACTACTTTGGCGGAGCCGAGTGCGCCTCCAGTACGACAGAGCTCCAGCTCTGCTCAGAGGCCCGATCTGGCAGAGTTGCTGGCGTGAGGCTGCTCTGCCCTGGGCGAGCCTTGCCCAGACTTGCCTCGCGGCTAGGCTTCCAGTCCAGAAAGATGCGGGCTGCGCGAGACTGGGAGATGCTACTGGCGCCTTCCTGGCCTCAGCTCCACTCCTGCCTTGCCTTTGCACATAGTCCCCAGGCGTTCTTGTGGAGGGCTTAGTTGCCGGTGGGTTGCACACTGCCAAGCGCTCCAGCTTGAGGGCTCTAGGAGAGGCAAAGTGAGGGCAACTGAAAGTCTATTCTTACGGTTGCTTGACCGCCCAGACTCAGCACAGCACGGAGAGCACAAGGCTCACAGGGCCCCTGGCTGGGGTCTGCAGCCCCACACACGCGGAGGCTGACTCGGTGAGCGCCCAGAAGGTGCCTGACAGACGTCATTTCCCTAGTGCTCTCCTCCCCAGCAGAGACGTGTGCAGGTGGTTGGGGCCTGCCCCTGCGTGTCTGGGCTCCCGTTCACAGCCCCAGCTCAGGGAAGCAGCTCCTGAGCCAAGACTTTTGGGAGGCGCAGGGGGCCCCGCCTGAAAGCCTAGTTAACAGCATGCGGGAAGCGAGCCTCTTCGGGAGAAGAGAAGGCAGCACTGCTGTGTGCGGCTGCATTCACTGCTTTGGCGGAGCTGAGTGCGCCTCCAGTACGGCAGAGCTCCAGCTCTGCTCAGAGGCCCGATCTGGCAGAGTCGCTGGCGTGAGGCTGCTCTGCCCTGGGCGAGCGTTGCCCAGACTTGCCTCGCGGCTAGGCTTCCAGTCCAGGAAGGAGCGGGCTGCGCGAGACTGGGAGAGGCTACTGGCGCCTTCCTGGCCTCAGCTCCACTCCTGCCTTGCCTTTGCACCTAGTTCCCAGGCCTTCTTGTGGAGGGCTTAGTTGCCGGTGGGTTGCACACTGCCAAGCGCTCCAGCAGTGAGGGCTCTATTAGAGGCAATGGGAGGGCAACTGCAGGGCTCCTCCAGCGGTTGCTTGACCGCCCAGACTCAGCACAGCACGGAGAGCACAAGGCTCACAGGGCCTCTGGCTGTGGTCTGCAGCCCCACACACGAGGAGGCTGACTCGGTGAGCGCCCAGAAGGTGCCTGACAGACGTCATTTCCCTAGTGCTGTCCTCCCCAGCAGAGACGTGTGCAGGTGGTTGGGGCCTGCCCCTGCGTGTCTGGGCTCCCGTCCACAGCCCCAGCTCAGGGAAGCAGCTCCTCAGCCAAGACCTGTAGGATGCGCGTGGCGCCCCCGCTTGGAAGCCTAGTGCACAGCATGAGGGAAGCGAGCCTCCTTGGGAGAAGAGGAGGCAGCCCAGATGCGTGGGGCTGCAATCACTGCTTGGGCGGAGCCGAGTGCTCCTCCAGTACGGCAGAGCTCCAGCTCTGCTCAGAGGCCCGATCTGGCAGAGTGCTGGCGTGAGGCTGCTCTGCCCTGGGCGAGCCTTGCCCAGACTTGCCTCGCGGCTAGGCTTCCAGTTCAGGAAGGAGCGGGCTGCGCGAGACTGGGAATTGCTACTGGCGCCTTCCTGGCCTCAGCTCCACTCCTGCCTTGCCTTTGCACCTAGTCCCCAGGCGTTCTTGTGGAGGGCTTAGTTGCCGGTGGGTTGCACACTGCCAAGCGCTCCAGCTTGAGGGCTCTATTAGAGGCAAAGTGAGGGCAACTGGAAGTCTATTCTTACGGTTGCCTGTCCGCCCAGACTCAGCACAGCACGGAGAGCACAAGGCTCACAGGGCCTCTGCCTGTGGTCTGCAGCCCCACACACGCGGAGGCTGACTCGGTGAGCGCCCAGAAGGTGCCTGACAGACGTCATTTCCCTAGTGCTCTCCTCCCCAGCAGAGACGTGTGCAGGTGGTTGGGGCCTGCCCCTGCGTGTCTGGGCTCCCGTCCACAGCCCCAGCTCAGGGAAGCAGCTCCTGAGCCAAGACCTTTGGGAGGCGCAGGGGACCCCGCCTGGAAGCCTAGTTTACAGCATGCGGAGAGCGAGCCTCCTCGGGAGAAGAGAAGGCAGCCCTGCTGTGTGCGGCTGCATTCACTGCTTTGGCGGAGCCGAGTGCGCCTCCAGTACGGCAGAGCTCCAGCTCTGCTCAGAGGCCCGATCTGGCAGAGTTGCTGGCGTGAGGCTGCTCTGCCATGGGCGAGCCTTGCCCAAACTTGCCTCGCGGCTAGGCTTCCAGTCCAGAAAGGAGCGGGCTGCGCGAGACTGGGAGATGCTCCTGGCGCCTTCCTGGCCTCAGCTCCACTCCTGCCTTGCCTTTGCACCTAGTCCCCAGGCGTTCTTGTGCAGGGCTTAGTTGCCGGTGGGTTGCACACTGCCAAGCGCTCCAGCAGTGAGGGCTCTATTAGAGGCAATGGGAGGGCAACTGCAGGGCTCCTCCAACGGTTGCTTGACCGCCCAGACTCAGCACAGCACGGAGAGCACAAGGCTCACAGGGCCTCTGGCTGTGGTCTGCAGCCCCACACACGCTGAGGCTGACTCGGTGAGCGCCCAGAAGGTGCCTGACAGACGTCATTTCTCTAGTGCTCTCCTCCCCAGCAGAGACGAGTGCAGGTGGTTGGGGCCTGCCCCTGCGTGTCTGGGCTCCCGTCCACAGCCCCAGCTCAGGGAAGCAGCTCCTCAGCCAAAACCTGTAGGAGGCGCGTGGCGCCCCCGCCTGGAAGCCTAGTGCACAGCATGAGGGAAGCGAGCCTCCTTGGGAGAAGAGGAGGCAGCCCAGATGCGTGGGGCTGCAATCACTGCTTGGGCGGAGCCGAGTGCGCCTCCAGGACGGCAGAGCTAAAGCTCTGCTCAGAGGCCCGATCTGGCAGAGTGCTGGCGTGTGGCTGCTCTGCCCTGGGCGAGCCTTGCCCAGACTTGCCTCGCGGCTAGGCATCCAGTCCAGGAAGGAGCGGGCTGCGCGAGACTGGGAGATGCTACTGGCGCTTTCCTGGCCTCAGCTCCACTCCTGCCTTACCTTTGCACCTAGATCCCAGGCGTTCTTGTGGAGGGCTTAGTTGCCGGTGGGTTGCACACTGTCAAGCGCTCCAGCAGTGTGGGCTCTATTAGAGGCAATGGGAGGGCAACTGCAGGGCTCCTCCAGTGGTTGCTTGACCGCCCAGACTCAGCACAGCACGGAGAGCACAAGGCTCACAGGGCCTCTGGCTGTGGTCTGCAGCCCCACACACGCTGAGGCTGACTCGGTGAGAGCCCAGAAGGTGCCTGACAGACGTCATTTCCCTAGTGCTCTCCTCCCCAGCAGAGACGTGTGCAGGTGGTTGGGGCCTGCCCCTGCGTGTCTGGGCTCCCGTCCACAGCCCCAGCTCAGGGAAGCAGCTCCTGAGCCAAGACCTGTGGGAGGCGCAGGGGGCCCCGCCTGGAAGCCTAGTTTACAGCATGTGGGAAGCGAGCCTCCTCGGGAGAAGAGAAGACAGCCCTGCTGTGTGCGGCTGCATTCACTGCTTTGGCGGAGCCAAGTGCGCCTCCAGTACGGCAGAGCTCCAGCTCTGCTCAGAGGCCCGATCTGGCAGAGTGCTGGCGTGAGGCTGCTCTGCCCTGGGCGAGCCTTGCCCAGACTTGCCTCGCGGCTATGCTTCCAGTCCAGGAATGAGCGGGCTGCGCGAGACTGGGAGAAGCTTCTGGCGCCTTCCTGGCCTCAGCTCCACTCCTGCCTTGCCTTTGCACCTAGTCCCCAGGCGTTCTTGTGGAGGGCTTAGTTGCCGGTGGGTTGCACACTGCCAAGCGCTCCGGCTTGAGGGCTCTATTAGTGGCAAAGTGAGGGCAACTGGAAGTCTATTCTTACGGTTGCTTGACCGCCCAGACTCAGCACAGCACGGAGAGCACAAGGCTCACAGGGCCTCTGGCTGTGGTCTGCAGCCCCACACACGCTGAGGCTGACTCGGTGAGCGCCCAGAAGGTGCCTGACAGACGTCATTTTCCTAGTGCTCTCCTCCCCAGCAGAGACGTGTGCAGGTGGTTGGGACCTGCCCCTGCGTGTCTGGGCTCCCGTCCACAGCCCCAGCTTAGGGAAGCAGCTCCTCAGCCAAGACCTGTAGGAGGCGCGGGGCGCCCCCGCCAGGAAGCCTAGTGCACAGCATGAGGGAAGCGAGCCTCCTTGGGAGAAGAGGAGGCAGCCCAGATGCGTGGGGCTGCAATCACTGCTTTGGCGGAGCCGAGTGCGCCTCCAGTACGGCAGAGCTCCAGCTCTGCTCAGAGGCCCGATCTGGCAGAGTTGCTGGCGTGAGGCTGCTCTGCCCTGGGCGAGCCTTGCCCAGACTTGCCTCGCGGCTAGGCTTCCAGTCCAGAAAGAAGCGGGCTGCGCGAGACTGGGAGATGCTACTGGCGCCTTCCTGGCCTCAGCTCCACTCCTGCCTTGCCTTTGCACCTAGTCCCCAGGCGTTCTTGTGGAGGGCTTAGTTGCCGGTGGGTTGCACACTGCCAAGAGCTCCAGCTTGAGGGCTCTATTAGTGGCAAAGTGAGGGCAACTGGAAGTTTATTCTTACGGTTGCTTGACCGCCCAGACTCAGCACAGCACGGAGAGCACAAGGCTCACAGGGCCCCTGGCTGGGGTCTGCAGCCCCACACACGCGGAGGCTGACTCGGTGAGCGCCCAGAAGGTGCCTGACAGACGTCATTTCCCTAGTGCTCTCCTCCCCAGCAGAGACGTGTGCAGGTAGTTGGGGCCTGCCCCTGCGTGTCTGGGCTCCCGTCCACAGCCCCAGCTCAGGGAAGCAGCTCCTGAGCCAAGACCTGTGGGAGGCGCAGGGGGCCCCGCCTGGAAGCCTAGTTTACAGCACGCGGGAAGCGAGCCTCCTTTGGAGAAGAGAAGGCAGCCCTGCTGAGTGCGGCTGCGTTCACTGCTTTGGCGGAGCTGAGTGCGCCTCCAGTACGGCAGAGCTTTAGCTCTGCTCAGAGGCCCGATCTGGCAGAGTCGCTGGCGTGAGGCTGCTCTGCCCTGGGCGAGCCTTGCCCAGACTTGCCTCGCGGCTAGGCTTCCAGTCCAGGAAGGAGCGGGCTGCGCGAGACTGGGAGAGGCTACTGGCGCCTTCCTGGCCTCAGCTCCACTCCTGCCTTGCCTTTGCACCTAGTCCTCAGGCGTTCTTGTGGAGGGCTTAGTTGCCGGTGGGTTGCACACTGCCAAGCGCTCCAGCAGTGAGGGCTCTATTAGAGGCAATGGGAGGGCAACTGCAGGGCTCCTCCAGCGGTTGCTTGACCGCCCAGACTCAGCACAGCACGGAGAGCACAAGGCTCACAGGGCCTCTGGCTGTGGTCTGCAGCCCCACACACTCTGAGGCTGACTCGGTGATCGCCCAGAAGGTGCCTGACAGACGTCATTTCCCTAGTGCTCTCCTCCCCAGCAGAGACGTGTGCAGGTGGTTGGGGCCTGCCCCTGCGTGTCTGGGCTCCCGTCCACAGCCCCAGCTCAGGGAAGCAGCTCCTCAGCCAAGACCTGTAGGAGGCGCGGGGCGCCCCCGCCTGGAAGCCTAGTTTACAGCATGAGGGAAGCGAGCCTCCTTGGGAGAAGAGGAGGCAGCCCAGATGCGTGGGGCTGCAATCACTGCTTGGGCGGAGTCGAGTGCGCCTCCAGTACGGCAGAGCTCCAGCTCTGCTCAGAGGCCCGATCTGGCAGAGTGCTGGCGTGAGGCTGCTCTGCCCTGGGCGAGCCTTGCCCAGACTTGCCTCGCGGCTAGGCTTCCAGTCCAGAAAGGAGCGGGCTGCGCGAGACTGGGAGATGCTACTGGCGCCTTCCTGGCCTCAGCTCCACTCCTGCCTTGCCTTTGCACCTAGTCCCCAGGCGTTCTTGTGGAGGGCTTAATTGCCGGTGGGTTGCACACTGCCAAGCGCTTCAGCTTGAGGGCTCTAGTAGAGGCAAAGTGAGGGCAACTGAAAGTCTATTCTTACGGTTGCTTGACTGCCCAGACTCAGCACAGCACGGAGAGCACAAGGCTCCCAGGGCCTCTGGCTGTGGTCTGCAGCCCCACACACGCGGAGGCTGACTCGGTGAGCGCCCAGAAGGTGCCTGACAGACGTCATTTCCCTAGTGCTCTCCTCCCCAGCAGAGACGTGTGCAGGTGGTTGGGGCCTGCCCCTGCGTGTCTGGGCTCCCGTCCACAGCCCCAGCTCAGGGAAGCAGCTCCTGAGCCAAGACCTGTGGGAGGCGCAGGGGACCCCGCCTGGAAGCCTAGTTTACAGCATGCGGAGAGCGAGCTTCCTCGGGAGAAGAGAAGGCAGCCCTGCTGTGTGCGGCTGCATTCACTGCTTTGGCGGAGCCGAGTGCGCCTCCAGTACGGCAGAGCTCCAGCTCTGCTCAGAGGCCCGATCTGGCAGAGTTGCTGGCGTGAGGCTGCTCTGCCATGGGCGAGCCTTGCCCAAACTTGCCTCGCGGCTAGGCTTCCAGTCCAGAAAGGAGCAGGCTGCGCGAGACTGGGAGATGCTCCTGGCGCCTTCCTGGCCTCAGCTCCACTCCTGCCTTGCCTTTGCACCCAGTCCCCAGGCGTTCTTGTGCAGGGCTTAGTTGCCGGGGGGTTGCACACTGCCAAGCGCTCCAGCAGTGAGGGCTCTATTAGAGGCAATGGGAGGGCAACTGCAGGGCTCCTCCAACGGTTGCTTGACCGCCCAGACTCAGCACAGCACGGAGAGCACAAGGCTCACAGGGCCTCTGGCTGTGGTCTGCAGCCCCACACACGCTGAGGCTGACTCGGTGAGCGCCCAGAAGGTGCCTGACAGACGTCATTTCTCTAGTGCTCTCCTCCCCAGCAGAGACGAGTGCAGGTGGTTGGGGCCTGCCCCTGCGTGTCTGGGCTCCCGTCCACAGCCCCAGCTCAGGGAAGCAGCTCCTCAGCCAAAACCTGTAGGAGGCGCGGGGCGCCCCCGCCTGGAAGCCTAGTGCACAGCATGAGGGAAGCGAGCCTCCTTGGGAGAAGAGGAGGCAGCCCAGATGCGTGGGGCTGCAATCACTGCTTGGGCGGAGCCGAGTGCGCCTCCAGGACGGCAGAGCTTCAGCTCTGCTCAGAGGCCCGATCTGGCAGAGTGCTGGCGTGAGGCTGCTCTGCCATGGGCGAGCCTTTCCCAGACTTGCCTCGCGGCTAGGCTTCCAGTCCAGAAAGGAGCGGGCTGCGCGAGACTGGGAGATGCTACTGGCGCCTTCCTGGCCTCAGCTCCACTCCTGCCTTGCCTTTGCACCTAGTCCCCAGTCGTTCTTGTGGAGGGCTTAGTTGCCGGTGGGTTGCACACTGCCAAGCGCTCCAGCTTGAGGGCTCTAGTAGAGGCAAAGTGAGGGCAACTGAAAGTCTATTCTTACGGTTGCTTGACCGCCCAGACTCAGCACAGCACGGAGAGCACAAGGCTCACAGGGCCTCTGCCTGTGGTCTGCAGCCCCACACACGCTGAGGCTGACTCGGTGAGCGCCCAGAAGGTGCCTGACAGACGTCATTTCCCTAGTGCTCTCCTCCCCAGCAGAGACGTGTGCAGGTGGTTGGGGCCTGCCCCTGCGTGTCTGGGCTCCCGTCCACAGCCCCAGCTCAGGGAAGCAGCTCCTGAGCCAAGACCTGTGGGAGGCGCAGGGGGCCCCGCCTGGAAGCCTAGTTTACAGCATGCGGGAAGCGAGCCTCTTCGGGAGAAGAGAAGGCAGCCCTGCTGTGTGCGGCTGCATTCACTGCTTTGGCGGAGCCGAATGCGCCTCCAGTACGGCAGAGCTCCAGCTCTGCTCAGAGGCCCGATCTGGCAGAGTCGCTGGCGTGAGGCTGCTCTGCCCTGGGCGAGCCTTGCCCAGACTTGCCTCGCGGCTAGGCATCCAGTCCAGGAAGGAGCGGGCTGCGCGAGACTGGGAGATGCTACTGGCGCCTTCCTGGCCTCAGCTCCACTCCTGCCTTGCCTTTGCACCTAGTCCCCAGGCGTTCTTGTGGAGGGCTTAGTTGCCGGTGGGTTGGACACTGCCAAGCGCTCCAGCTTGAGGGCTCTAGTAGAGGCAAAGTGAGGGCAACTGAAAGTCTATTCTTACGGTTGCTTGACCGCCCAGACTCAGCACAGCACGGAAAGCACAAGGCTCACAGGGCCCCTGGCTGGGGTCTGCAGCCCCACACACGCGGAGGCTGACTCGGTGAGCGCCCAGAAGGTGCCTGACCGACGTCATGTCCCTAGTGCTCTCCTCCCCAGCAGAGACGTGTGCAGGTGGTTTGGGCCTGCCCCTGCGTGTCTGGGCTCCCGGCCACAGCCCCAGCTCAGGGAAGCAGCTCCTGAGCCAAGACCTGTGGGAGGCGCAGGGGGCCCCGCCTGGAAGCCTAGTTTACAGCACGCGGGAAGCGAGCCTCCTTTGGAGAAGAGAAGGCAGCCCTGCTGAGTGCGGCTGCGTTCACTGCTTTGGCGGAGCTGAGTGCGCCTCCAGTACGGCAGAGCTCCAGCTCTGCTCAGAGGCCCGATCTCGCAGAGTTGCTGGCGTGAGGCTGCTCTGCCCTGGGCGAGCCTTGCCCAGACTTGCCTCGCGGCTAGGCTTCCAGTCCAGGAAGCAGCAGGCTGCGCGAGACTGGGAGATGCTACTGGCGCTTTCCTGGCCTAAGCTCCACTCCTGCCTTGCCTTTGCACCTAGATCCCAGGCGTTCTTGTGGAGGGCTTAGTTGCCGGTGGGTTGCACACTGTCAAGCGCTCCAGCAGTGAGGGCTCTATTAGAGGCAATGGGAGGGCAACTGCAGGGCTCCTCCAGTGGTTGCTTGACCGCCCAGACTCAGCACAGCACGGAGAGCACAAGGCTCACAGGGCCTCTGGCTGTGGTCTGCAGCCCCACACACGCTGAGGCTGACTCGGTGAGCGCCCAGAAGGTGCCTGACAGACGTCATTTCCCTAGTGCTCTCCTCCCCAGCAGAGACGTGTGCAGGTGGTTGGGGCCTGCCCCTGCGTGTCTGGGCTCCCGTCCACAGCCCCAGCTCAGGGAAGCAGCTCCTGAGCCAAGATCTGTGGGAGGCGCAGGGGGCCCCGCCTGGAAGCCTAGTTTACAGCATGTGGGAAGCGAGCCTCCTCGGGAGAAGAGAAGACAGCCCTGCTGTGTGCGGCTGCATTCACTGCTTTGGCGGAGCCCAGTGCGCCTCCAGTACGGCAGAGCTCCAGCTCTGCTCAGAGGCCCGATCTCGCAGAGTCGCTGGCGTGAGGCTGCTCTGCCCTGGGCGAGCCTTGCCCAGACTTGCCTCACGGCTAGGCTTCCAGTCCAGGAAGGAGCGGGCTGCGCGAGACTGGGAGAGGCTACTGGCGCCTTCCTGGCCTCAGCTCCACTCCTGCCTTGCCTTTGCACCTAGTTCCCAGGCCTTCTTGTGGAGTGCTTAGTTGCCGGTGGGTTGCACACTGCCAAGCGCTCCAGCAGTGAGGGCTCTATTAGAGGCAATGGGAGGGCAACTGCAGGGCTCCTCCAGCGGTTGCTTGACCGCCCAGACTCAGCACAGCAAGGAGAGCACAAGGCTCACAGGGCCTCTGGCTGTGGTCTGCAGCCTCACACACGCGGAGGCTGACTCGGTGAGCGCCCAGAAGGTGCCTGACAGACGTCATTTCCCTAGTGCTGTCCTCCCCAGCAGAGACGTGTGCAGGTGTTGGGGCCTGCCCCTGCGTGTCTGGGCTCCCGTCCACAGCCCCAGCTCAGGGAAGCAGCTCCTCAGCCAAGACCTGTAGGAGGCGCGGAGCGCCCCCGCCTTGAAGCCTAGGGCACAGCATGAGGAATGCGAGCCTCCTTGGGAGAAGAGGAGGCAGCCCAGATGCGTGGGGCTGCAATCACTGCTTGGGCGGAGTCGAGTGCGCCTCCAGTACGGCAGAGCTCCAGCTCTGCTCAGAGGCCCGATCTGGCAGAGTGCTGGCGTGAGGCTGCTCTGCCCTGGGCGAGCCTTGCCCAGACTTGCCTCGCGGCTAGGCTTCCAGTCCAGAAATGAGCGGGCTGCGCGAGACTGGGAGATGCTACTGGCGCCTTCCTGGCCTCAGCTCCACTCCTGCCTTGCCTTTGCACCTAGTCCCCAGGCGTTCTTGTGGAGGGCTTAGTTGCCGGTGGGTTGCACACTGCCAAGCGCTTCAGCTTGAGGGCTCTAGTAGAGGCAAAGTGAGGGCAACTGAAAGTCTATTCTTACGGTTGCTTGACTGCCTAGACTCAGCACAGCACGGAGAGCACAAGGCTCCCAGGGCCCCTAGCTGGGGTCTGCAGCCCCACACACCGGAGGCGAACTCCGTGAGCGCCCAGAAGGTGCCTGACAGACCTCATTTCCCTAGTGATCTCCTGCTAGCAGAGACGTGTGCAGGTGGTTGGGTCCTGCCCCTGCGTGTCTGGGTTCCCGTCCACAGCCCCAGCTGAGGGAAGCAGCTTCTGAGCCAAGACCTGTGGGAGACGCGTGGTACCCGCCTGGAAGCCTAGTTTACAGCATGCGGGAAGAGAGCCTCCTCGGGAGAAGAGGAGGCAGCCCTGCTGCGTGCGGCTGCATTCACTGCTTTGGCGGAGCCGAGTGTGCCTCCAGTACGGCAGAGCTCCAACCCTGCTGAGAGGCCCGATCTGGAAGAGTTGCTGGCGTGAGGCTGCTCCGCACTGGGCGAGACTTGCCCAGACTTGCCTCGCACATAGGCTTCCATTCCAGGATGGAGCAGGCTGCGCGAGACTGGGAGATGCTACTGGCGCCTTCCTGGCCTCAGCTCCACTCCTGCCTTGCCTTTGCACCTAGTCCCCGGGCGTTCTTGTGGAGTGCTTAGTTGCCGGTGGGTTGCACACTGCCAAGCGCTCCAGCAGTGAGGGCTCTATTAGAGGCAATGGGAGGGCAACTGCAAGTCGCCTTCAGCGGTTGCTTGACCGCCCAGACTCAGCACAGTATGGAGAGCACAAGGCTCACAGGACCCCTGGCTGGGGTCTGCAGCCCCACACACCGGAGGCGAACTCCGTGAGCGCCCAGACGGTGCCTGACAGACGTCATTTCCCTAGTGCTCTCCTCCCCAGCAGAGACGTGTGCAGGTGGTTGGGGCCTGCCCCTGCGTGTCTGGGCTCCCTACCACAGCCCCAGCTCAGGGAAGCAGCTCCTCAGCTAAGACCTGTAGGAGCCGCGGGGCGCCCCCGCCTGGAAGCCTAGTGCACAGCATGCGGGAAGCGAGCCTCCTCGGGAGAAGAGGAGGCAGCACAGCTTCGTGAGGCTGTAATCACTGCTTGGGCAGATCCGAGTGGGCCTCCAGTACGGCAGAGCTCCAGCTCTGCTCAGAGGCCCGATCTGGCAGAGTGCTGGCGTGAGGCTGCTCTGCACTGGGCGAGCCTTGCCCAGACTTGCCTCGCGGCTAGGCTTCCAGTCCAGAAACGAGTAGGCTGCGCGAGACTGGGAGAGGCTACTGGCGCCTTCCTGGCCTCAGCTCCACTCCTGCCTTGCCTTTGCACCTAGTTCCCAGGCCTTCTTGTGGAGGGCTTAGTTGCCGGTGGGTTGCACACTGCCAAGCGCTCCAGCAGTGAGGGCTCTATTAGAGGCAATGGGAGGGCAACTGCAGGGCTCCTCCAGCGGTTGCTTGACCGCCCAGACTCAGCACAGCACGGAGAGCACAAGGCTCACAGGGCCTCTGGCTGTGGTCTGCAGCCCCACACACGCTGAGGCTGACTCGGTGAGCGCCGAGAAGGTGCCTGACAGACGTCATTTCCCTAGTGCTCTCCTTCCCAGCAGAGACATGTGCAGGTGGTTGAGGCCTGCCCCTGCGTGTCTGGGCTCCCGTCCACAGCCCCAGCTTAGGGAAGCAGCTCCTCAGCCAAGACCTGTAGGAGTCGCGGGGCGCCTCCGCCTGGAAGCCTAGTGCACAGCATGAGGGAAGCGAGCCTCCTTGGGAGAAGAGGAGGCAGCCCAGATGCGTGGGGCTGCAATTACTGCTTTGGTGGAGCCGAGTGCGCCTCCAGTACGGCAAAGCTCCAGCTCTGCTCAGAGGCCCGATCTGGCAGAGTTGCTGGCGTGAGGCTGCTCTGCCCTGGGCGAGCTTTGCCCAGACTTGCCTCGCGGCTAGGCTTCCAGTCCAGAAAGAAGCGGGCTGCGCGAGACTGGGAGATGCTACTGGCGCCTTCCTGGCCTCAGCTCCACTCCTGCCTTGCCTTTGCACCTAGTCCCCAGGCGTTCTTGTGGAGGGCTTAGTTGCCGGTGGGTTGGACACTGCCAAGCGCTCCAGCTTGAGGGCTCTAGTAGAGGCAAAGTGAGGGCAACTGAAAGTCTATTCTTACGGTTGCTTGCCGCCCAGACTCAGCACAGCACGGAGAGCACAAGGCTCACAGGGCCCCTGGCTGGGGTCTGCAGCCCCACACACGCGGAGGCTGACTCGGTGAGCGCCCAGAAGGTGCCTGACAGACGTCATTTCCCTAGTGCTCTCCTCCCCAGCAGAGACGTGTGCAGGTGGTTGGGGCCTGCGCCTGCGTGTCTGGGCTCCCGTCCACAGCCCCAGCTCAGGGAAGCAGCTCCTGAGCCAAGACCTGTGGGAGGCGCAGGGGACCCCGCCTGGAAGCCTAGTTTACAGCATGCGGGAAGCGAGCCTCCTCGGGAGAAGAGAAGGCAGCCCTGCTGTGTGCGGCTGCATTCACTGCTTTGGCGGAGCCGAGTGCGCCTCCAGTACGGCAGAGCTCCAGCTCTGCTCAGAGGCCCGATCTGGCAGAGTCGCTGGCGTGAGGCTGCTCTGCCCTGGGCGAGCCTTGCCCAGACTTGCCTCGCGGCTAGGCTTCCAGTCCAGGAAGGAGCGGGCTGCGAGAGACTGGGAAATGCTAGTGGCGCCTTCCTGGCCTCAGCTCCACTCCTGCCTTGCCTTTGCACCTAGTCCTCAGGCGTTCTTGTGGAGGGCTTAGTTGCCGGTGGGTTGCACACTGCCAAGCGCTCCAGCAGTGAGGGCTCTATTAGAGGCAATGGGAGGGCAACTGCAGGGCTCCTCCAGCGGTTGCTTGACCGCCCAGACTCAGCACAGCACGGAGAGCACAAGGCTCACAGGGCCTCTGGCTGTGGTCTGCAGCCCCACACACGAGGAGGCTGACTCGGTGAGCGCCCAGAAGGTGCCTGACAGACGTCATTTCCCTAGTGCTCTCCTCCCCAGCAGAGACGTGTGCAGGTGGTTGGGGCCTGCCCCTGCGTGTCTGGGCTCCCGTCCACAGCCCCAGCTCAGGGAAGCAGCTCCTGAGCCAAGACCTGTGGGAGGCGCAGGGGACCCCGCCTGGAAGCCTAGTTTACAGCATGCGGAGAGCGAGCTTCCTCGGGAGAAGAGAAGGCAGCCCTGCTGTGTGCGGCTGCATTCACTGCTTTGGCGGAGCCGAGTGCGCCTCCAGTACGGCAGAGCTCCAGCTCTGCTCAGAGGCCCGATCTGGCAGAGTTGCTGGCGTGAGGCTGCTCTGCCATGGGCGAGCCTTGCCCAAACTTGCCTCGCGGCTAGGCTTCCAGTCCAGAAAGGAGCGGGCTGCGCGAGACTGGGAGATGCTCCTGGCGCCTTCCTGGCCTCAGCTCCACTCCTGCCTTGCCTTTGCACCCAGTCCCCAGGCGTTCTTGTGCAGGGCTTAGTTGCCGGGGGGTTGCACACTGCCAAGCGCTCCAGCAGTGAGGGCTCTATTAGAGGCAATGGGAGGGCAACTGCAGGGCTCCTCCAACGGTTGCTTGACCGACCAGACTCAGCACAGCACGGAGAGCACAAGGCTCACAGGGCCTCAGGCTGTGGTCTGCAGCCCCACACACGCTGAGGCTGACTCGGTGAGCGCCCAGAAGTTGCCTGACAGACGTCATTTCCCTAGTGCTCTCCTCCCCAGCAGAGACGTGTGCAGGTGGTTGGGGCCTGCCCCTGCGTGTCTGGGCTCCCGTCCACAGCCCCAGCTCAGGGAAGCAGCTCCTCAGCCAAAACCTGTAGGAGGCGCGGGGCGCCCCCGCCTGGAAGCCTAGTGCACAGCATGAGGGAAGCGAGCCTCCTTGGGAGAAAAGGAGGCAGCCCAGATGCGTGGGGCTGCAATCACTGCTTGGGCGGAGCCGAGTGCGCATCCAGTACGGCAGAGCTCCAGCTCTGCTCAGAGGCCCGATCTGGCAGAGTGCTGGCGTGAGCCTGCTCTGCCCTGGGCGAGCCTTGCCCAGACTTGCCTCGCGGCTAGGCTTCCAGTCCAGAAAGGAGCGGGCTGCGCGAGACTGGGAGATGCTACTGGCGCCTTCCTGGCCTCAGCTCCACTCCTGCCTTGCCTTTGCACCTAGTCCCCAGGCGTTCTTGTGGAGGGCTTAGTTGCCGGTGGGTTGCACACTGCCAAGCGCTCCAGCTTGAGGGCTCTAGTAGAGGCAAAGTGAGGGCAACTGAAAGTCTATTCTTACGGTTGCTTGACCGCCCAGACTCAGCACAGCACGGAGAGCACAAGGCTCACAGGGTCTCTGCCTGTGGTCTGCAGCCCCACACACGCTGAGGCTGACTCGGTGAGCGCCCAGATGGTGCCTGACAGACGTCATTTCCCTAGTGCTCTCCTCCCCAGCAGAGACGTGTGCAGGTGGTTTGGGCCTGCCCCTGCGTGTCTGGGCTCCCGTCCACAGCCCCAGCTCAGGGAAGCAGCTCCTGAGCCAAGACCTTTGGGACGCGCAGGGGGCCCCGCCTGGAAGCCTAGTTTACAGCATGCGGGAAGCGAGCCTCCTCGGGAGAAGAGAAGGCAGCCCTGCTGTGTGCGACTGCATTCACTGCTTTGGCGGAGCCGAGTGAGCCTCCAGTACGGCAGAGCTCCAGCTCTGCTCAGAGGCCCGATCTGGCAGAGTTGCTGGCGTGAGGCTGCTCTGCCCTGGGCGAGCCTTGCCCAGACTTGCCTCGCGGCTAGGCTTCCAGTCCAGAAAGAAGCGGGCTGCGCGAGACTGGGAGAGGCTACTGGCGCCTTCCTGGCCTCAGCTCCACTCCTGCCTTGCCTTTGCACCTAGTCCCCAGGCGTTCTTGTGGAGGGCTTAGTTGCCGGTGGGTTGCACACTGCCAAGCGCTCCAGCTTGAGGGCTCTATTAGTGGTAAAGTGAGGGCAACTGGAAGTTTATTCTTACGGTTGCTTGACCGCCCAGACTCAGCACAGCACGGAGAGCACAAGGCTCACAGGGCCCCTGGCTGGGGTCTGCAGCCCCACACACGCGGAGGCTGACTCGGTGAGCGCCCAGAAGGTGCCTGACAGACGTCATTTCCCTAGTGCTCTCCTCCCCAGCAGAGACGTGTGCAGGTGGTTGGGGCCTGCCCCTGCGTGTCTGGGCTCCCGTCCACAGCCCCAGCTTAGGGAAGCAGCTCCTCAGCCAAGACCTGTAGGAGTCGCGGGGCGCCCCCGCCTGGAAGCGTAGTGCACAGCATGAGGGAAGCGAGCCTCCTTGGGAGAAGAGGAGGCAGCCCAGATGCGTGGGGCTGCAATCACTGCTTTGGCTGAGCCGAGTGCTCCTCCAGTACGGCAAAGCTCCAGCTCTGCTCAGAGGCCCGATCTGGCAGAGTTGCTGGCGTGAGGCTGCTCTGCCCTGGGTGAGCCTTGCCCAGACTTGCCTCGCGGCTAGGCTTCCAGTCCAGAAAGAAGCGGGCTGCGCGAGACTGGGAGATGCTACTGGCGCCTTCCTGGCCTCAGCTCCACTCCTGCCTTGCCTTTGCACCTAGTCCCCAGGCGTTCTTGTGGAGGGCTTAGTTGCCGGTGGGTTGGACACTGCCAAGCGCTCCAGCTTGAGGGCTCTAGTAGAGGCAAAGTGAGGGCAACTGAAAGTCTATTCTTACGGTTGCTTGCCGCCCAGACTCAGCACAGCACGGAGAGCACAAGGCTCACAGGGCCCCTGGCTGGGGTCTGCAGCCCCACACACGCGGAGGCTGACTCGGTGAGCGCCCAGAAGGTGCCTGACCGACGTCATGTCCCTAGTGCTCTCCTCCCCAGCAGAGACGTGTGCAGGTGGTTTGGGCCTGCCCCTGCGTGTCTGGGCTCCCGTCCACAGCCCCAGCTCAGGGAAGCAGCTCCTGAGCCAAGACCTGTGGGAGGCGCAGGGGGCCCCGCCTGGAAGCCTAGTTTACAGCACCTGGGAAGCGAGCCTCCTTTGGAGAAGAGAAGGCAGCCCTGCTGAGTGCGGCTGCGTTCACTGCTTTGGCGGAGCTGAGTGCGCCTCCAGTACGGCAGAGCTCCAGCTCTGCTCAGAGGCCCGATCTGGCAGAGTCGCTGGCGTGAGGCTGCTCTGCCCTGGGCGAGCCATGCCCAGACTTGCCTGGCGGCTAGGCTTCCAGTCCAGGAAGGAGCAGGCTGCGCGAGACTGGGAGATGCTAGTGGCGCCTTCCTGGCCTCAGCTCCACTCCTGCCTTGCCTTTGCACCTAGTCCTCAGGCGTTCTTGTGGAGGGCTTAGTTGCCGGTGGGTTGCACACTGCCAAGCGCTCCAGCAGTGAGGGCTCTATTAGAGGCAATGGGAGGGCAACTGCAGGGCTCCTCCAGTGGTTGCTTGACCGCCCAGACTCAGCACAGCACGGAGAGCACAAGGCTCACAGGGCCTCTGGCTGTGGTCTGCAGCCCCACACACGCTGAGGCTGACTCGGTGAGCGCCCAGAAGGTGCCTGACAGACGTCATTTCCCTCGTGCTCTCCTCCCCAGCAGAGACGTGTGCAGGTGGTTGGGGCCTGCCCCTGCGTGTCTGGGCTCCCGTCCACAGCCCCAGCTCAGGGAAGCAGCTCCTCAGCCAAGACCTGTAGGAGGCGCGGGGCGCCCCCGCCTGGAAGCCTAGTGCACAGCATGAGGGAAGCGAGCCTCCTTGGGAGAAGAGGAGGCAGCCCAGATGCGTGGGGCTGCAATCACTGCTTTGGCGGAGCCGAGTGCGCCTCCAGTACGGCAGAGCTCCAGCTCGGCTCAGAGGCCCGATCTGGAAGAGTTGCTGGCGTGAGGCTGCTCTGCCCTGGGCGAGCCTTGCCCAGACTTGCCTCGCGGCTAGGCTTCCAGTCCAGAAAGATGCGGGCTGCGCGAGACTGGGAGATGCTACTGGCGCCTTCCTGGCCTCAGCTCCACTCCTGCCTTGCCTTTGCACATAGTCCCCAGGCGTTCTTGTGGAGGGCTTAGTTGCCGGTGGGTTGGACACTGCCAAGCGCTCCAGCTTGAGGGCTCTAGTAGAGGCAAAGTGAGGGCAACTGAAAGTCTATTCTTACGGTTGCTTGCCGCCCAGACTCAGCACAGCACGGAGAGCACAAGGCTCACAGGGCCCCTGGCTGGGGTCTGCAGCCCCACACACGCGGAGGCTGACTCGGTGAGCGCCCAGAAGGTGCCTGACCGACGTCATGTCCCTAGTGCTCTCCTCCCCAGCAGAGACGTGTGCAGGTGGTTTGGGCCTGCCCCTGCGTGTCTGGGCTCCCGTCCACAGCCCCAGCTCAGGGAAGCAGCTCCTCAGCCAAGACCTGTGGGAGGCGCAGGGGGCCCCGCCTGGAAGCCTAGTTTACAGCACCTGGGAAGCGAGCCTCCTTTGGAGAAGAGAAGGCAGCCCTGCTGAGTGCGGCTGCGTTCACTGCTTTGGCGGAGCTGAGTGCGCCTCCAGTACGGCAGAGCTCCAGCTCTGCTCAGAGGCCCGATCTGGCAGAGGCGCTGGCGTGAGGCTGCTCTGCCCTGGGCGAGCCTTGCCCAGACTTGCCTCGCGGCTAGGCTTCCAGTCCAGGAAGGAGCAGGCTGCGCGAGACTGGGAGATGCTAGTGGCGCCTTCCTGGCCTCAGCTCCACTCCTGCCTTGCCTTTGCACCTAGTCCTCAGGCGTTCTTGTGGAGGGCTTAGTTGCCGGTGGGTTGCACACTGCCAAGCGCTCCAGCAGTGAGGGCTCTATTAGAGGCAATGGGAGGGCAACTGCAGGGCTCCTCCAGTGGTTGCTTGACCGCCCAGACTCAGCACAGCACGGAGAGCACAAGGCTCACAGGGCCTCTGGCTGTGGTCTGCAGCCCCACACACGCTGAGGCTGACTCGGTGAGCGCCCAGAAGGTGCCTGACAGACGTCATTTCCCTCGTGCTCTCCTCCCCAGCAGAGACGTGTGCAGGTGGTTGGGGCCTGCCCCTGCGTGTCTGGGCTCCCGTCCACAGCCCCAGCTCAGGGAAGCAGCTCCTCAGCCAAGACCTGTAGGAGGCGCGGGGCGCCCCCGCCTGGAAGCCTAGTGCACAGCATGAGGGAAGCGAGCCTCCTTGGGAGAAGAGGAGGCAGCCCAGATGCGTGGGGCTGCAATCACTGCTTTGGCTGAGCCGAGTGCTCCTCCAGTACGGCAAAGCTCCAGCTCTGCTCAGAGGCCCGATCTGGCAGAGTTGCTGGCGTGAGGCTGCTCTGCCCTGGGTGAGCCTTGCCCAGACTTGCCTCGCGGCTAGGCTTCCAGTCCAGAAAGAAGCGGGCTGCGCGAGACTGGGAGATGCTACTGGCGCCTTCCTGGCCTCAGCTCCACTCCTGCCTTGCCTTTGCACCTAGTCCCCAGGCGTTCTTGTGGAGGGCTTAGTTGCCGGTGGGTTGCACACTGCCAAGCGCTCCAGCAGTGAGGGCTCTATTAGAGGCAATGGGAGGGCAACTGCAGGGCTCCTCCAGCGGTTGCTTGACCGCCCAGACTCAGCACAGCACGGAGAGCACAAGGCTCACAGGGCCTCTGGCTGTGGTCTGCAGCCCCACACACGAGGAGGCTGACTCGGTGAGCGCCCAGAAGGTGCCTGACAGACGTCATTTCCCTAGTGCTCTCCTCCCCAGCAGAGACGTGTGCAGGTGGTTGGGGCCTGCCCCTGCGTGTCTGGGCTCCCGTCCACAGCCCCAGCTCAGGGAAGCAGCTCCTGAGCCAAGACCTGTGGGAGGCGCAGGGGACCCCGCCTGGAAGCCTAGTTTACAGCATGCGGAGAGCGAGCTTCCTCGGGAGAAGAGAAGGCAGCCCTGCTGTGTGCGGCTGCATTCACTGCTTTGGCGGAGCCGAGTGCGCCTCCAGTACGGCAGAGCTCCAGCTCTGCTCAGAGGCCCGATCTGGCAGAGTTGCTGGCGTGAGGCTGCTCTGCCATGGGCGAGCCTTGCCCAAACTTGCCTCGCGGCTAGGCTTCCAGTCCAGAAAGGAGCGGGCTGCGCGAGACTGGGAGATGCTCCTGGCGCCTTCCTGGCCTCAGCTCCACTCCTGCCTTGCCTTTGCACCCAGTCCCCAGGCGTTCTTGTGCAGGGCTTAGTTGCCGGGGGGTTGCACACTGCCAAGCGCTCCAGCAGTGAGGGCTCTATTAGAGGCAATGGGAGGGCAACTGCAGGGCTCCTCCAACGGTTGCTTGACCGACCAGACTCAGCACAGCACGGAGAGCACAAGGCTCACAGGGCCTCAGGCTGTGGTCTGCAGCCCCACACACGCTGAGGCTGACTCGGTGAGCGCCCAGAAGTTGCCTGACAGACGTCATTTCCCTAGTGCTCTCCTCCCCAGCAGAGACGTGTGCAGGTGGTTGGGGCCTGCCCCTGCGTGTCTGGGCTCCCGTCCACAGCCCCAGCTCAGGGAAGCAGCTCCTCAGCCAAAACCTGTAGGAGGCGCGGGGCGCCCCCGCCTGGAAGCCTAGTGCACAGCATGAGGGAAGCGAGCCTCCTTGGGAGAAAAGGAGGCAGCCCAGATGCGTGGGGCTGCAATCACTGCTTGGGCGGAGCCGAGTGCGCATCCAGTACGGCAGAGCTCCAGCTCTGCTCAGAGGCCCGATCTGGCAGAGTGCTGGCGTGAGCCTGCTCTGCCCTGGGCGAGCCTTGCCCAGACTTGCCTCGCGGCTAGGCTTCCAGTCCAGAAAGGAGCGGGCTGCGCGAGACTGGGAGATGCTACTGGCGCCTTCCTGGCCTCAGCTCCACTCCTGCCTTGCCTTTGCACCTAGTCCCCAGGCGTTCTTGTGGAGGGCTTAGTTGCCGGTGGGTTGCACACTGCCAAGCGCTCCAGCTTGAGGGCTCTAGTAGAGGCAAAGTGAGGGCAACTGAAAGTCTATTCTTACGGTTGCTTGACCGCCCAGACTCAGCACAGCACGGAGAGCACAAGGCTCACAGGGTCTCTGCCTGTGGTCTGCAGCCCCACACACGCTGAGGCTGACTCGGTGAGCGCCCAGATGGTGCCTGACAGACGTCATTTCCCTAGTGCTCTCCTCCCCAGCAGAGACGTGTGCAGGTGGTTTGGGCCTGCCCCTGCGTGTCTGGGCTCCCGTCCACAGCCCCAGCTCAGGGAAGCAGCTCCTGAGCCAAGACCTTTGGGACGCGCAGGGGGCCCCGCCTGGAAGCCTAGTTTACAGCATGCGGGAAGCGAGCCTCCTCGGGAGAAGAGAAGGCAGCCCTGCTGTGTGCGACTGCATTCACTGCTTTGGCGGAGCCGAGTGAGCCTCCAGTACGGCAGAGCTCCAGCTCTGCTCAGAGGCCCGATCTGGCAGAGTTGCTGGCGTGAGGCTGCTCTGCCCTGGGCGAGCCTTGCCCAGACTTGCCTCGCGGCTAGGCTTCCAGTCCAGAAAGAAGCGGGCTGCGCGAGACTGGGAGAGGCTACTGGCGCCTTCCTGGCCTCAGCTCCACTCCTGCCTTGCCTTTGCACCTAGTCCCCAGGCGTTCTTGTGGAGGGCTTAGTTGCCGGTGGGTTGCACACTGCCAAGCGCTCCAGCTTGAGGGCTCTATTAGTGGTAAAGTGAGGGCAACTGGAAGTTTATTCTTACGGTTGCTTGACCGCCCAGACTCAGCACAGCACGGAGAGCACAAGGCTCACAGGGCCCCTGGCTGGGGTCTGCAGCCCCACACACGCGGAGGCTGACTCGGTGAGCGCCCAGAAGGTGCCTGACAGACGTCATTTCCCTAGTGCTCTCCTCCCCAGCAGAGACGTGTGCAGGTGGTTGGGGCCTGCCCCTGCGTGTCTGGGCTCCCGTCCACAGCCCCAGCTTAGGGAAGCAGCTCCTCAGCCAAGACCTGTAGGAGTCGCGGGGCGCCCCCGCCTGGAAGCGTAGTGCACAGCATGAGGGAAGCGAGCCTCCTTGGGAGAAGAGGAGGCAGCCCAGATGCGTGGGGCTGCAATCACTGCTTTGGCTGAGCCGAGTGCTCCTCCAGTACGGCAAAGCTCCAGCTCTGCTCAGAGGCCCGATCTGGCAGAGTTGCTGGCGTGAGGCTGCTCTGCCCTGGGTGAGCCTTGCCCAGACTTGCCTCGCGGCTAGGCTTCCAGTCCAGAAAGAAGCGGGCTGCGCGAGACTGGGAGATGCTACTGGCGCCTTCCTGGCCTCAGCTCCACTCCTGCCTTGCCTTTGCACCTAGTCCCCAGGCGTTCTTGTGGAGGGCTTAGTTGCCGGTGGGTTGGACACTGCCAAGCGCTCCAGCTTGAGGGCTCTAGTAGAGGCAAAGTGAGGGCAACTGAAAGTCTATTCTTACGGTTGCTTGCCGCCCAGACTCAGCACAGCACGGAGAGCACAAGGCTCACAGGGCCCCTGGCTGGGGTCTGCAGCCCCACACACGCGGAGGCTGACTCGGTGAGCGCCCAGAAGGTGCCTGACCGACGTCATGTCCCTAGTGCTCTCCTCCCCAGCAGAGACGTGTGCAGGTGGTTTGGGCCTGCCCCTGCGTGTCTGGGCTCCCGTCCACAGCCCCAGCTCAGGGAAGCAGCTCCTGAGCCAAGACCTGTGGGAGGCGCAGGGGGCCCCGCCTGGAAGCCTAGTTTACAGCACCTGGGAAGCGAGCCTCCTTTGGAGAAGAGAAGGCAGCCCTGCTGAGTGCGGCTGCGTTCACTGCTTTGGCGGAGCTGAGTGCGCCTCCAGTACGGCAGAGCTCCAGCTCTGCTCAGAGGCCCGATCTGGCAGAGTCGCTGGCGTGAGGCTGCTCTGCCCTGGGCGAGCCATGCCCAGACTTGCCTGGCGGCTAGGCTTCCAGTCCAGGAAGGAGCAGGCTGCGCGAGACTGGGAGATGCTAGTGGCGCCTTCCTGGCCTCAGCTCCACTCCTGCCTTGCCTTTGCACCTAGTCCTCAGGCGTTCTTGTGGAGGGCTTAGTTGCCGGTGGGTTGCACACTGCCAAGCGCTCCAGCAGTGAGGGCTCTATTAGAGGCAATGGGAGGGCAACTGCAGGGCTCCTCCAGTGGTTGCTTGACCGCCCAGACTCAGCACAGCACGGAGAGCACAAGGCTCACAGGGCCTCTGGCTGTGGTCTGCAGCCCCACACACGCTGAGGCTGACTCGGTGAGCGCCCAGAAGGTGCCTGACAGACGTCATTTCCCTCGTGCTCTCCTCCCCAGCAGAGACGTGTGCAGGTGGTTGGGGCCTGCCCCTGCGTGTCTGGGCTCCCGTCCACAGCCCCAGCTCAGGGAAGCAGCTCCTCAGCCAAGACCTGTAGGAGGCGCGGGGCGCCCCCGCCTGGAAGCCTAGTGCACAGCATGAGGGAAGCGAGCCTCCTTGGGAGAAGAGGAGGCAGCCCAGATGCGTGGGGCTGCAATCACTGCTTTGGCGGAGCCGAGTGCGCCTCCAGTACGGCAGAGCTCCAGCTCGGCTCAGAGGCCCGATCTGGAAGAGTTGCTGGCGTGAGGCTGCTCTGCCCTGGGCGAGCCTTGCCCAGACTTGCCTCGCGGCTAGGCTTCCAGTCCAGAAAGATGCGGGCTGCGCGAGACTGGGAGATGCTACTGGCGCCTTCCTGGCCTCAGCTCCACTCCTGCCTTGCCTTTGCACATAGTCCCCAGGCGTTCTTGTGGAGGGCTTAGTTGCCGGTGGGTTGGACACTGCCAAGCGCTCCAGCTTGAGGGCTCTAGTAGAGGCAAAGTGAGGGCAACTGAAAGTCTATTCTTACGGTTGCTTGCCGCCCAGACTCAGCACAGCACGGAGAGCACAAGGCTCACAGGGCCCCTGGCTGGGGTCTGCAGCCCCACACACGCGGAGGCTGACTCGGTGAGCGCCCAGAAGGTGCCTGACCGACGTCATGTCCCTAGTGCTCTCCTCCCCAGCAGAGACGTGTGCAGGTGGTTTGGGCCTGCCCCTGCGTGTCTGGGCTCCCGTCCACAGCCCCAGCTCAGGGAAGCAGCTCCTCAGCCAAGACCTGTGGGAGGCGCAGGGGGCCCCGCCTGGAAGCCTAGTTTACAGCACCTGGGAAGCGAGCCTCCTTTGGAGAAGAGAAGGCAGCCCTGCTGAGTGCGGCTGCGTTCACTGCTTTGGCGGAGCTGAGTGCGCCTCCAGTACGGCAGAGCTCCAGCTCTGCTCAGAGGCCCGATCTGGCAGAGGCGCTGGCGTGAGGCTGCTCTGCCCTGGGCGAGCCTTGCCCAGACTTGCCTCGCGGCTAGGCTTCCAGTCCAGGAAGGAGCAGGCTGCGCGAGACTGGGAGATGCTAGTGGCGCCTTCCTGGCCTCAGCTCCACTCCTGCCTTGCCTTTGCACCTAGTCCTCAGGCGTTCTTGTGGAGGGCTTAGTTGCCGGTGGGTTGCACACTGCCAAGCGCTCCAGCAGTGAGGGCTCTATTAGAGGCAATGGGAGGGCAACTGCAGGGCTCCTCCAGTGGTTGCTTGACCGCCCAGACTCAGCACAGCACGGAGAGCACAAGGCTCACAGGGCCTCTGGCTGTGGTCTGCAGCCCCACACACGCTGAGGCTGACTCGGTGAGCGCCCAGAAGGTGCCTGACAGACGTCATTTCCCTCGTGCTCTCCTCCCCAGCAGAGACGTGTGCAGGTGGTTGGGGCCTGCCCCTGCGTGTCTGGGCTCCCGTCCACAGCCCCAGCTCAGGGAAGCAGCTCCTCAGCCAAGACCTGTAGGAGGCGCGGGGCGCCCCCGCCTGGAAGCCTAGTGCACAGCATGAGGGAAGCGAGCCTCCTTGGGAGAAGAGGAGGCAGCCCAGATGCGTGGGGCTGCAATCACTGCTTTGGCTGAGCCGAGTGCTCCTCCAGTACGGCAAAGCTCCAGCTCTGCTCAGAGGCCCGATCTGGCAGAGTTGCTGGCGTGAGGCTGCTCTGCCCTGGGTGAGCCTTGCCCAGACTTGCCTCGCGGCTAGGCTTCCAGTCCAGAAAGAAGCGGGCTGCGCGAGACTGGGAGATGCTACTGGCGCCTTCCTGGCCTCAGCTCCACTCCTGCCTTGCCTTTGCACCTAGTCCCCAGGCGTTCTTGTGGAGGGCTTAGTTGCCGGTGGGTTGGACACTGCCAAGCGCTCCAGCTTGAGGGCTCTAGTAGAGGCAAAGTGAGGGCAACTGAAAGTCTATTCTTACGGTTGCTTGCCGCCCAGACTCAGCACAGCACGGAGAGCACAAGGCTCACAGGGCCCCTGGCTGGGGTCTGCAGCCCCACACACGCGGAGGCTGACTCGGTGAGCGCCCAGAAGGTGCCTGACCGACGTCATGTCCCTAGTGCTCTCCTCCCCAGCAGAGACGTGTGCAGGTGGTTTGGGCCTGCCCCTGCGTGTCTGGGCTCCCGTCCACAGCCCCAGCTCAGGGAAGCAGCTCCTGAGCCAAGACCTGTGGGAGGCGCAGGGGGCCCCGCCTGGAAGCCTAGTTTACAGCACCTGGGAAGCGAGCCTCCTTTGGAGAAGAGAAGGCAGCCCTGCTGAGTGCGGCTGCGTTCACTGCTTTGGCGGAGCTGAGTGCGCCTCCAGTACGGCAGAGCTCCAGCTCTGCTCAGAGGCCCGATCTGGCAGAGTCGCTGGCGTGAGGCTGCTCTGCCCTGGGCGAGCCTTGCCCAGACTTGCCTGGCGGCTAGGCTTCCAGTCCAGGAAGGAGCAGGCTGCGCGAGACTGGGAGATGCTAGTGGCGCCTTCCTGGCCTCAGCTCCACTCCTGCCTTGCCTTTGCACCTAGTCCTCAGGCGTTCTTGTGGAGGGCTTAGTTGCCGGTGGGTTGCACACTGCCAAGCGCTCCAGCAGTGAGGGCTCTATTAGAGGCAATGGGAGGGCAACTGCAGGGCTCCTCCAGTGGTTGCTTGACCGCCCAGACTCAGCACAGCACGGAGAGCACAAGGCTCACAGGGCCTCTGGCTGTGGTCTGCAGCCCCACACACGCTGAGGCTGACTCGGTGAGCGCCCAGAAGGTGCCTGACAGACGTCATTTCCCTCGTGCTCTCCTCCCCAGCAGAGACGTGTGCAGGTGGTTGGGGCCTGCCCCTGCGTGTCTGGGCTCCCGTCCACAGCCCCAGCTCAGGGAAGCAGCTCCTCAGCCAAGACCTGTAGGAGGCGCGGGGCGCCCCCGCCTGGAAGCCTAGTGCACAGCATGAGGGAAGCGAGCCTCCTTGGGAGAAGAGGAGGCAGCCCAGATGCGTGGGGCTGCAATCACTGCTTTGGCGGAGCCGAGTGCGCCTCCAGTACGGCAGAGCTCCAGCTCGGCTCAGAGGCCCGATCTGGAAGAGTTGCTGGCGTGAGGCTGCTCTGCCCTGGGCGAGCCTTGCCCAGACTTGCCTCGCGGCTAGGCTTCCAGTCCAGAAAGATGCGGGCTGCGCGAGACTGGGAGATGCTACTGGCGCCTTCCTGGCCTCAGCTCCACTCCTGCCTTGCCTTTGCACATAGTCCCCAGGCGTTCTTGTGGAGGGCTTAGTTGCCGGTGGGTTGGACACTGCCAAGCGCTCCAGCTTGAGGGCTCTAGTAGAGGCAAAGTGAGGGCAACTGAAAGTCTATTCTTACGGTTGCTTGCCGCCCAGACTCAGCACAGCACGGAGAGCACAAGGCTCACAGGGCCCCTGGCTGGGGTCTGCAGCCCCACACACGCGGAGGCTGACTCGGTGAGCGCCCAGAAGGTGCCTGACCGACGTCATGTCCCTAGTGCTCTCCTCCCCAGCAGAGACGTGTGCAGGTGGTTTGGGCCTGCCCCTGCGTGTCTGGGCTCCCGTCCACAGCCCCAGCTCAGGGAAGCAGCTCCTCAGCCAAGACCTGTGGGAGGCGCAGGGGGCCCCGCCTGGAAGCCTAGTTTACAGCACCTGGGAAGCGAGCCTCCTTTGGAGAAGAGAAGGCAGCCCTGCTGAGTGCGGCTGCGTTCACTGCTTTGGCGGAGCTGAGTGCGCCTCCAGTACGGCAGAGCTCCAGCTCTGCTCAGAGGCCCGATCTGGCAGAGTCGCTGGCGTGAGGCTGCTCTGCCCTGGGCGAGCCTTGCCCAGACTTGCCTCGCGGCTAGGCTTCCAGTCCAGGAAGGAGCAGGCTGCGCGAGACTGGGAGATGCTAGTGGCGCCTTCCTGGCCTCAGCTCCACTCCTGCCTTGCCTTTGCACCTAGTCCTCAGGCGTTCTTGTGGAGGGCTTAGTTGCCGGTGGGTTGCACACTGCCAAGCGCTCCAGCAGTGAGGGCTCTATTAGAGGCAATGGGAGGGCAACTGCAGGGCTCCTCCAGTGGTTGCTTGACCGCCCAGACTCAGCACAGCACGGAGAGCACAAGGCTCACAGGGCCTCTGGCTGTGGTCTGCAGCCCCACACACGCTGAGGCTGACTCGGTGAGCGCCCAGAAGGTGCCTGACAGACGTCATTTCCCTCGTGCTCTCCTCCCCAGCAGAGACGTGTGCAGGTGGTTGGGGCCTGCCCCTGCGTGTCTGGGCTCCCGTCCACAGCCCCAGCTCAGGGAAGCAGCTCCTCAGCCAAGACCTGTAGGAGGCGCGGGGCGCCCCCGCCTGGAAGCCTAGTGCACAGCATGAGGGAAGCGAGCCTCCTTGGGAGAAGAGGAGGCAGCCCAGATGCGTGGGGCTGCAATCACTGCTTTGGCGGAGCCGAGTGCGCCTCCAGTACGGCAGAGCTCCAGCTCGGCTCAGAGGCCCGATCTGGAAGAGTTGCTGGCGTGAGGCTGCTCTGCCCTGGGCGAGCCTTGCCCAGACTTGCCTCGCGGCTAGGCTTCCAGTCCAGAAAGATGCGGGCTGCGCGAGACTGGGAGATGCTACTGGCGCCTTCCTGGCCTCAGCTCCACTCCTGCCTTGCCTTTGCACATAGTCCCCAGGCGTTCTTGTGGAGGGCTTAGTTGCCGGTGGGTTGGACACTGCCAAGCGCTCCAGCTTGAGGGCTCTAGTAGAGGCAAAGTGAGGGCAACTGAAAGTCTATTCTTACGGTTGCTTGACCGCCCAGACTCAGCACAGCACGGAGAGCACAAGGCTCACAGGGCCCCTGGCTGGGGTCTGCAGCCCCACACACGCGGAGGCTGACTCGGTGAGCGCCCAGAAGGTGCCTGACAGACGTCATTTCCCTAGTGCTCTCCTCCCCAGCAGAGACGTGTGCAGGTGGTTGGGGCCTGCCCCTGCGTGTCTGGGCTCCCGTTCACAGCCCCAGCTCAGGGAAGCAGCTCCTGAGCCAAGACTTTTGGGAGGCGCAGGGGGCCCCGCCTGGAAGCCTAGTTTACAGCATGCGGGAAGCGAGCCTCTTCGGGAGAAGAGAAGGCAGCACTGCTGTGTGCGGCTGCATTCACTGCTTTGGCGGAGCTGAGTGCGCCTCCAGTACGGCAGAGCTCCAGCTCTGCTCAGAGGCCCGATCTGGCAGAGTTGCTGGCGTGAGGCTGCTCTACCCTGGGCGAGCGTTGCCCAGACTTGCCTCGAGGCTAGGCTTCCAGTCCAGAAAGGAGCGGGCTGCGCGAGACTGGGAGAGGCTACTGGCGCCTTCCTGGCCTCAGCTCCACTCCTGCCTTGCCTTTGCACCTAGTTCCCAGGCCTTCTTGTGGAGGGCTTAGTTGCCGGTGGGTTGCACACTGCCAAGCGCTCCAGCAGTGAGGGCTCTATTAGAGGCAATGGGAGGGCAACTGCAGGGCTCCTCCAGCGGTTGCTTGACCGCCCAGACTCAGCACAGCACGGAGAGCACAAGGCTCACAGGGCCTCTGGCTGTGGTCTGCAGCCCCACACACGCTGAGGCTGACTCGGTGAGCGCCGAGAAGGTGCCTGACAGACGTCATTTCCCTAGTGCTCTCCTTCCCAGCAGAGACCTGTGCAGGTGGTTGAGGCCTGCCCCTGCGTGTCTGGGCTCCCGTCCACAGCCCCAGCTTAGGGAAGCAGCTCCTCAGCCAAGACCTGTAGGAGTCGCGGGGCGCCTCCGCCTGGAAGCCTAGTGCACAGCATGAGGGAAGCGAGCCTCCTGGGAGAAGAGGAGGCAGCCCAGATGCGTGGGGCTGCAATCACTGCTTTGGTGGAGCCGAGTGCGCCTCCAGTACGGCAAAGCTCCAGCTCTGCTCAGAGGCCCGATCTGGCAGAGTTGCTGGCGTGAGGCTGCTCTGCCCTGGGCGAGCCTTGCCCAGACTTGCCTCGCGGCTAGGCTTCCAGTCCAGAAAGAAGCGGGCTGCGCGAGACTGGGAGATGCTACTGGCGCCTTCCTGGCCTCAGCTCCACTCCTGCCTTGCCTTTGCACCTAGTCCCCAGGCGTTCTTGTGGAGGGCTTAGTTGCCGGTGGGTTGGACACTGCCAAGCGCTCCAGCTTGAGGGCTCTAGTAGAGGCAAAGTGAGGGCAACTGAAAGTCTATTCTTACGGTTGCTTGCCGCCCAGACTCAGCACAGCACGGAGAGCACAAGGCTCACAGGGCCCCTGGCTGGGGTCTGCAGCCCCACACACGCGGAGGCTGACTCGGTGAGCGCCCAGAAGCTGCCTGACAGACGTCATTTCCCTAGTGCTCTCCTCCCCAGCAGAGACGTGTGCAGGTGGTTGGGGCCTGCCCCTGCGTGTCTGGGCTCCCGTCCACAGCCCCAGCTCAGGGAAGCAGCTCCTGAGCCAAGACCTGTGGGAGGCGCAGGGGACCCCGCCTGGAAGCCTAGTTTACAGCATGCGGGAAGCGAGCCTCCTCGGGAGAAGAGAAGGCAGCCCTGCTGTGTGCGGCTGCATTCACTGCTTTGGCGGAGCCGAGTGCGCCTCCAGTACGGCAGAGCTCCAGCTCTGCTCAGAGGCCCGATCTGGCAGAGTCGCTGGCGTGAGGCTGCTCTGCCCTGGGCGAGCCTTGCCCAGACTTGCCTCGCGGCTAGGCTTCCAGTCCAGGAAGGAGCGGGCTGCGCGAGACTGGGAAATGCTAGTGGCGCCTTCCTGGCCTCAGCTCCACTCCTGCCTTGCCTTTGCACCTAGTCCTCAGGCGTTCTTGTGGAGGGCTTAGTTGCCGGTGGGTTGCACACTGCCAAGCGCTCCAGCAGTGAGGGCTCTATTAGAGGCAATGGGAGGGCAACTGCAGGGCTCCTCCAGCGGTTGCTTGACCGCCCAGACTCAGCACAGCACGGAGAGCACAAGGCTCACAGGGCCTCTGGCTGTGGTCTGCAGCCCCACACACGAGGAGGCTGACTCGGTGAGCGCCCAGAAGGTGCCTGACAGACGTCATTTCCCTAGTGCTCTCCTCCCCAGCAGAGACGTGTGCAGGTGGTTGGGGCCTGCCCCTGCGTGTCTGGGCTCCCGTCCACAGCCCCAGCTCAGGGAAGCAGCTCCTGAGCCAAGACCTGTGGGAGGCGCAGGGGACCCCGCCTGGAAGCCTAGTTTACAGCATGCGGAGAGCGAGCCTCCTCGGGAGAAGAGAAGGCAGCCCTGCTGTGTGCGGCTGCATTCACTGCTTTGGCGGAGCCGAGTGCGCCTCCAGTACGGCAGAGCTCCAGCTCTGCTCAGAGGCCCGATCTGGCAGAGTTGCTGGCGTGAGGCTGCTCTGCCATGGGCGAGCCTTGCCCAAACTTGCCTCGCGGCTAGGCTTCCAGTCCAGAAAGGAGCGGGCTGCGCGAGACTGGGAGATGCTCCTGGCGCCTTCCTGGCCTCAGCTCCACTCCTGCCTTGCCTTTGCACCTAGTCCCCAGGCGTTCTTGTGCAGGGCTTAGTTGCCGGGGGGTTGCACACTGCCAAGCGCTCCAGCAGTGAGGGCTCTATTAGAGGCAATGGGAGGGCAACTGCAGGGCTCCTCCAACGGTTGCTTGACCGCCCAGACTCAGCACAGCACGGAGAGCACAAGGCTCACAGGGCCTCTGGCTGTGGTCTGCAGCCCCACACACGCTGAGGCTGACTCGGTGAGCGCCCAGAAGTTGCCTGACAGACGTCATTTCCCTAGTGCTCTCCTCCCCAGCAGAGACGTGTGCAGGTGGTTGGGGCCTGCCCCTGCGTGTCTGGGCTCCCGTCCACAGCCCCAGCTCAGGGAAGCAGCTCCTCAGCCAAAACCTGTAGGAGGCGCGGGGCGCCCCCGCCTGGAAGCCTAGTGCACAGCATGAGGGAAGCGAGCCTCCTTGGGAGAAAAGGAGGCAGCCCAGATGCGTGGGGCTGCAATCACTGCTTGGGCGGAGCCGAGTGCGCATCCAGTACGGCAGAGCTCCAGCTCTGCTCAGAGGCCCGATCTGGCAGAGTGCTGGCGTGAGCCTGCTCTGCCCTGGGCGAGCCTTGCCCAGACTTGCCTCGCGGCTAGGCTTCCAGTCCAGAAAGGAGCGGGCTGCGCGAGACTGGGAGATGCTACTGGCGCCTTCCTGGCCTCAGCTCCACTCCTGCCTTGCCTTTGCACCTAGTCCCCAGGCGTTCTTGTGGAGGGCTTAGTTGCCGGTGGGTTGCACACTGCCAAGCGCTCCAGCTTGAGGGCTCTAGTAGAGGCAAAGTGAGGGCAACTGAAAGTCTATTCTTACGGTTGCTTGACCGCCCAGACTCAGCACAGCACGGAGAGCACAAGGCTCACAGGGTCTCTGCCTGTGGTCTGCAGCCCCACACACGCTGAGGCTGACTCGGTGAGCGCCCAGAAGGTGCCTGACCGACGTCATGTCCCTAGTGCTCTCCTCCCCAGCAGAGACGTGTGCAGGTGGTTTGGGCCTGCCCCTGCGTGTCTGGGCTCCCGTCCACAGCCCCAGCTCAGGGAAGCAGCTCCTCAGCCAAGACCTGTGGGAGGCGCAGGGGGCCCCGCCTGGAAGCCTAGTTTACAGCACCTGGGAAGCGAGCCTCCTTTGGAGAAGAGAAGGCAGCCCTGCTGAGTGCGGCTGCGTTCACTGCTTTGGCGGAGCTGAGTGCGCCTCCAGTACGGCAGAGCTCCAGCTCTGCTCAGAGGCCCGATCTGGCAGAGTCGCTGGCGTGAGGCTGCTCTGCCCTGGGCGAGCCTTGCCCAGACTTGCCTCGCGGCTAGGCTTCCAGTCCAGGAAGGAGCAGGCTGCGCGAGACTGGGAGATGCTAGTGGCGCCTTCCTGGCCTCAGCTCCACTCCTGCCTTGCCTTTGCACCTAGTCCTCAGGCGTTCTTGTGGAGGGCTTAGTTGCCGGTGGGTTGCACACTGCCAAGCGCTCCAGCAGTGAGGGCTCTATTAGAGGCAATGGGAGGGCAACTGCAGGGCTCCTCCAGTGGTTGCTTGACCGCCCAGACTCAGCACAGCACGGAGAGCACAAGGCTCACAGGGCCTCTGGCTGTGGTCTGCAGCCCCACACACGCTGAGGCTGACTCGGTGAGCGCCCAGAAGGTGCCTGACAGACGTCATTTCCCTCGTGCTCTCCTCCCCAGCAGAGACGTGTGCAGGTGGTTGGGGCCTGCCCCTGCGTGTCTGGGCTCCCGTCCACAGCCCCAGCTCAGGGAAGCAGCTCCTCAGCCAAGACCTGTAGGAGGCGCGGGGCGCCCCCGCCTGGAAGCCTAGTGCACAGCATGAGGGAAGCGAGCCTCCTTGGGAGAAGAGGAGGCAGCCCAGATGCGTGGGGCTGCAATCACTGCTTTGGCGGAGCCGAGTGCGCCTCCAGTACGGCAGAGCTCCAGCTCGGCTCAGAGGCCCGATCTGGAAGAGTTGCTGGCGTGAGGCTGCTCTGCCCTGGGCGAGCCTTGCCCAGACTTGCCTCGCGGCTAGGCTTCCAGTCCAGAAAGATGCGGGCTGCGCGAGACTGGGAGATGCTACTGGCGCCTTCCTGGCCTCAGCTCCACTCCTGCCTTGCCTTTGCACATAGTCCCCAGGCGTTCTTGTGGAGGGCTTAGTTGCCGGTGGGTTGGACACTGCCAAGCGCTCCAGCTTGAGGGCTCTAGTAGAGGCAAAGTGAGGGCAACTGAAAGTCTATTCTTACGGTTGCTTGCCGCCCAGACTCAGCACAGCACGGAGAGCACAAGGCTCACAGGGCCCCTGGCTGGGGTCTGCAGCCCCACACACGCGGAGGCTGACTCGGTGAGCGCCCAGAAGGTGCCTGACCGACGTCATGTCCCTAGTGCTCTCCTCCCCAGCAGAGACGTGTGCAGGTGGTTTGGGCCTGCCCCTGCGTGTCTGGGCTCCCGTCCACAGCCCCAGCTCAGGGAAGCAGCTCCTCAGCCAAGACCTGTGGGAGGCGCAGGGGGCCCCGCCTGGAAGCCTAGTTTACAGCACCTGGGAAGCGAGCCTCCTTTGGAGAAGAGAAGGCAGCCCTGCTGAGTGCGGCTGCGTTCACTGCTTTGGCGGAGCTGAGTGCGCCTCCAGTACGGCAGAGCTCCAGCTCTGCTCAGAGGCCCGATCTGGCAGAGTCGCTGGCGTGAGGCTGCTCTGCCCTGGGCGAGCCTTGCCCAGACTTGCCTCGCGGCTAGGCTTCCAGTCCAGGAAGGAGCAGGCTGCGCGAGACTGGGAGATGCTAGTGGCGCCTTCCTGGCCTCAGCTCCACTCCTGCCTTGCCTTTGCACCTAGTCCTCAGGCGTTCTTGTGGAGGGCTTAGTTGCCGGTGGGTTGCACACTGCCAAGCGCTCCAGCAGTGAGGGCTCTATTAGAGGCAATGGGAGGGCAACTGCAGGGCTCCTCCAGTGGTTGCTTGACCGCCCAGACTCAGCACAGCACGGAGAGCACAAGGCTCACAGGGCCTCTGGCTGTGGTCTGCAGCCCCACACACGCTGAGGCTGACTCGGTGAGCGCCCAGAAGGTGCCTGACAGACGTCATTTCCCTCGTGCTCTCCTCCCCAGCAGAGACGTGTGCAGGTGGTTGGGGCCTGCCCCTGCGTGTCTGGGCTCCCGTCCACAGCCCCAGCTCAGGGAAGCAGCTCCTCAGCCAAGACCTGTAGGAGGCGCGGGGCGCCCCCGCCTGGAAGCCTAGTGCACAGCATGAGGGAAGCGAGCCTCCTTGGGAGAAGAGGAGGCAGCCCAGATGCGTGGGGCTGCAATCACTGCTTTGGCGGAGCCGAGTGCGCCTCCAGTACGGCAAAGCTCCAGCTCTGCTCAGAGGCCCGATCTGGCAGAGTTGCTGGCGTGAGGCTGCTCTGCCCTGGGCGAGCCTTGCCCAGACTTGCCTCGCGGCTAGGCTTCCAGTCCAGAAAGAAGCGGGCTGCGCGAGACTGGGAGATGCTACTGGCGCCTTCCTGGCCTCAGCTCCACTCCTGCCTTGCCTTTGCACCTAGTCCCCAGGCGTTCTTGTGGAGGGCTTAGTTGCCGGTGGGTTGGACACTGCCAAGCGTTCCAGCTTGAGGGCTCTAGTAGAGGCAAAGTGAGGGCAACTGAAAGTCTATTCTTACGGTTGCTTGCCGCCCAGACTCAGCACAGCACGGAGAGCACAAGGCTCACAGGGCCCCTGGCTGGGGTCTGCAGCCCCACACACGCGAAGGCTGACTCGGTGAGCGCCCAGAAGGTGCCTGACCGACGTCATGTCCCTAGTGCTCTCCTCCCCAGCAGAGACGTGTGCAGGTGGTTTGGGCCTGCCCCTGCGTGTCTGGGCTCCCGTCCACAGCCCCAGCTCAGGGAAGCAGCTCCTGAGCCAAGACCTGTGGGAGGCGCAGGGGGCCCCGCCTGGAAGCCTAGTTTACAGCACATGGGAAGCGAGCCTCCTTTGGAGAAGAGAAGGCAGCCCTGCTGAGTGCGGCTGCGTTCACTGCTTTGGCGGAGCTGAGTGCGCCTCCAGTACGGCAGAGCTCCAGCTCTGCTCAGAGGCCCGATCTGGCAGAGTCGCTGGCCTGAGGCTGCTCTGCCCTGGGCGAGCCTTGCCCAGACTTGCCTCGCGGCTAGGCTTCCAGTCCAGGAAGGAGCAGGCTGCGCGAGACTGGGAGATGCTAGTGGCGCCTTCCTGGCCTCAGCTCCACTCCTGCCTTGCCTTTGCACCTAGTCCTCAGGCGTTCTTGTGGAGGGCTTAGTTGCCGGTGGGTTGCACACTGCCAAGCGCTCCAGCAGTGAGGGCTCTATTAGAGGCAATGGGAGGGCAACTGCAGGGCTCCTCCAGTGGTTGCTTGACCGCCCAGACTTAGCACAGCACGGAGAGCACAAGGCTCACAGGGCCTCTGGCTGTGGTCTGCAGCCCCACACACGCTGAGGCTGACTCGGTGAGCGCCCAGAAGGTGCCTGACAGACGTCATTTCCCTCGTGCTCTCCTCCCCAGCAGAGACGTGTGCAGGTGGTTGGGGCCTGCCCCTGCGTGTCTGGGCTCCCGTCCACAGCCCCAGCTCAGGGAAGCAGCTCCTCAGCCAAGACCTGTAGGAGGCGCGGGGCGCCCCCGCCTGGAAGCCTAGTGCACAGCATGAGGGAAGCGAGCCTCCTTGGGAGAAGAGGAGGCAGCCCAGATGCGTGGGGCTGCAATCACTGCTTTGGCGGAGCCGAGTGCGCCTCCAGTACGGCAGAGCTCCAGCTCGGCTCAGAGGCCCGATCTGGAAGAGTTGCTGGCGTGAGGCTGCTCTGCCCTGGGCGAGCCTTGCCCAGACTTGCCTCGCGGCTAGGCTTCCAGTCCAGAAAGATGCGGGCTGCGCGAGACTGGGAGATGCTACTGGCGCCTTCCTGGCCTCAGCTCCACTCCTGCCTTGCCTTTGCACATAGTCCCCAGGCGTTCTTGTGGAGGGCTTAGTTGCCGGTGGGTTGGACACTGCCAAGCGCTCCAGCTTGAGGGCTCTAGTAGAGGCAAAGTGAGGGCAACTGAAAGTCTATTCTTACGGTTGCTTGACCGCCCAGACTCAGCACAGCACGGAGAGCACAAGGCTCACAGGGCCCCTGGCTGGGGTCTGCAGCCCCACACACGCGGAGGCTGACTCGGTGAGCGCCCAGAAGGTGCCTGACAGACGTCATTTCCCTAGTGCTCTCCTCCCCAGCAGAGACGTGTGCAGGTGGTTGGGGCCTGCCCCTGCGTGTCTGGGCTCCCGTTCACAGCCCCAGCTCAGGGAAGCAGCTCCTGAGCCAAGACTTTTGGGAGGCGCAGGGGGCCCCGCCTGGAAGCCTAGTTTACAGCATGCGGGAAGCGAGCCTCTTCGGGAGAAGAGAAGGCAGCACTGCTGTGTGCGGCTGCATTCACTGCTTTGGCGGAGCTGATTGCGCCTCCAGTACGGCAGAGCTCCAGCTCTGCTCAGAGGCCCGATCTAGCAGAGTCGCTGGCATGAGGCTGCTCTGCCCTGGGCGAGCGTTGCCCAGACTTGCCTCGCGGCTAGGCTTCCAGTCCAGGAAGGAGCGGGCTGCGCGAGACTGGGAGAGGCTACTGGCGCCTTCCTGGCCTCAGCTCCACTCCTGCCTTGCCTTTGCACCTAGTTCCCAGGCCTTCTTGTGGAGGGCTTAGTTGCCGGTGGGTTGCACACTGCCAAGCGCTCCAGCTAGAGGGCTCTAGTAGAGGCAAAGTGAGGGCAACTGAAAGTCTATTCTTACGGTTGCTTGACCGCCCAGACTCAGCACAGCACGGAGAGCACAAGGCTCACAGGGCCCCTGGCTGGGGTCTGCAGCCCCACACACGCGGAGGCTGACTCGGTGAGCGCCCAGAAGGTGCCTGACCGACGTCATGTCCCTAGTGCTCTCCTCCCCAGCAGAGACGTGTGCAGGTGGTTTGGGCCTGCCCCTGCGTGTCTGGGCTCCCGTCCACAGCCCCAGCTCAGGGAAGCAGCTCCTCAGCCAAGACCTGTGGGAGGCGCAGGGGGCCCCGCCTGGAAGCCTAGTTTACAGCACCTGGGAAGCGAGCCTCCTTTGGAGAAGAGAAGGCAGCCCTGCTGAGTGCGGCTGCGTTCACTGCTTTGGCGGAGCTGAGTGCGCCTCCAGTACGGCAGAGCTCCAGCTCTGCTCAGAGGCCCGATCTGGCAGAGTCGCTGGCGTGAGGCTGCTCTGCCCTGGGCGAGCCTTGCCCAGACTTGCCTCGCGGCTAGGCTTCCAGTCCAGGAAGGAGCAGGCTGCGCGAGACTGGGAGATGCTAGTGGCGCCTTCCTGGCCTCAGCTCCACTCCTGCCTTGCCTTTGCACCTAGTCCTCAGGCGTTCTTGTGGAGGGCTTAGTTGCCGGTGGGTTGCACACTGCCAAGCGCTCCAGCAGTGAGGGCTCTATTAGAGGCAATGGGAGGGCAACTGCAGGGCTCCTCCAGTGGTTGCTTGACCGCCCAGACTCAGCACAGCACGGAGAGCACAAGGCTCACAGGGCCTCTGGCTGTGGTCTGCAGCCCCACACACGCTGAGGCTGACTCGGTGAGCGCCCAGAAGGTGCCTGACAGACGTCATTTCCCTCGTGCTCTCCTCCCCAGCAGAGACGTGTGCAGGTGGTTGGGGCCTGCCCCTGCGTGTCTGGGCTCCCGTCCACAGCCCCAGCTCAGGGAAGCAGCTCCTCAGCCAAGACCTGTAGGAGGCGCGGGGCGCCCCCGCCTGGAAGCCTAGTGCACAGCATGAGGGAAGCGAGCCTCCTTGGGAGAAGAGGAGGCAGCCCAGATGCGTGGGGCTGCAATCACTGCTTTGGCGGAGCCGAGTGCGCCTCCAGTACGGCAGAGCTCCAGCTCGGCTCAGAGGCCCGATCTGGAAGAGTTGCTGGCGTGAGGCTGCTCTGCCCTGGGCGAGCCTTGCCCAGACTTGCCTCGCGGCTAGGCTTCCAGTCCAGAAAGATGCGGGCTGCGCGAGACTGGGAGATGCTACTGGCGCCTTCCTGGCCTCAGCTCCACTCCTGCCTTGCCTTTGCACCTAGTCCCCAGGCGTTCTTGTGGAGGGCTTAGTTGCCGGTGGGTTGGACACTGCCAAGCGCTCCAGCTTGAGGGCTCTAGTAGAGGCAAAGTGAGGGCAACTGAAAGTCTATTCTTACGGTTGCTTGCCGCCCAGACTCAGCACAGCACGGAGAGCACAAGGCTCACAGGGCCCCTGGCTGGGGTCTGCAGCCCCACACACGCGGAGGCTGACTCGGTGAGCGCCCAGAAGGTGCCTGACCGACGTCATGTCCCTAGTGCTCTCCTCCCCAGCAGAGACGTGTGCAGGTGGTTTGGGCCTGCCCCTGCGTGTCTGGGCTCCCGTCCACAGCCCCAGCTCAGGGAAGCAGCTCCTCAGCCAAGACCTGTGGGAGGCGCAGGGGGCCCCGCCTGGAAGCCTAGTTTACAGCACCTGGGAAGCGAGCCTCCTTTGGAGAAGAGAAGGCAGCCCTGCTGAGTGCGGCTGCGTTCACTGCTTTGGCGGAGCTGAGTGCGCCTCCAGTACGGCAGAGCTCCAGCTCTGCTCAGAGGCCCGATCTGGCAGAGTCGCTGGCGTGAGGCTGCTCTGCCCTGGGCGAGCCTTGCCCAGACTTGCCTCGCGGCTAGGCTTCCAGTCCAGGAAGGAGCAGGCTGCGCGAGACTGGGAGATGCTAGTGGCGCCTTCCTGGCCTCAGCTCCACTCCTGCCTTGCCTTTGCACCTAGTCCTCAGGCGTTCTTGTGGAGGGCTTAGTTGCCGGTGGGTTGCACACTGCCAAGCGCTCCAGCAGTGAGGGCTCTATTAGAGGCAATGGGAGGGCAACTGCAGGGCTCCTCCAGTGGTTGCTTGACCGCCCAGACTCAGCACAGCACGGAGAGCACAAGGCTCACAGGGCCTCTGGCTGTGGTCTGCAGCCCCACACACGCTGAGGCTGACTCGGTGAGCGCCCAGAAGGTGCCTGACAGACGTCATTTCCCTCGTGCTCTCCTCCCCAGCAGAGACGTGTGCAGGTGGTTGGGGCCTGCCCCTGCGTGTCTGGGCTCCCGTCCACAGCCCCAGCTCAGGGAAGCAGCTCCTCAGCCAAGACCTGTAGGAGGCGCGGGGCGCCCCCGCCTGGAAGCCTAGTGCACAGCATGAGGGAAGCGAGCCTCCTTGGGAGAAGAGGAGGCAGCCCAGATGCGTGGGGCTGCAATCACTGCTTTGGCGGAGCCGAGTGCGCCTCCAGTACGGCAAAGCTCCAGCTCTGCTCAGAGGCCCGATCTGGCAGAGTTGCTGGCGTGAGGCTGCTCTGCCCTGGGTGAGCCTTGCCCAGACTTGCCTCGCGGCTAGGCTTCCAGTCCAGAAAGAAGCGGGCTGCGCGAGACTGGGAGATGCTACTGGCGCCTTCCTGGCCTCAGCTCCACTCCTGCCTTGCCTTTGCACCTAGTCCCCAGGCGTTCTTGTGGAGGGCTTAGTTGCCGGTGGGTTGGACACTGCCAAGCGCTCCAGCTTGAGGGCTCTAGTAGAGGCAAAGTGAGGGCAACTGAAAGTCTATTCTTACGGTTGCTTGCCGCCCAGACTCAGCACAGCACGGAGAGCACAAGGCTCACAGGGCCCCTGGCTGGGGTCTGCAGCCCCACACACGCGAAGGCTGACTCGGTGAGCGCCCAGAAGGTGCCTGACCGACGTCATGTCCCTAGTGCTCTCCTCCCCAGCAGAGACGTGTGCAGGTGGTTTGGGCCTGCCCCTGCGTGTCTGGGCTCCCGTCCACAGCCCCAGCTCAGGGAAGCAGCTCCTGAGCCAAGACCTGTGGGAGGCGCAGGGGGCCCCGCCTGGAAGCCTAGTTTACAGCACCTGGGAAGCGAGCCTCCTTTGGAGAAGAGAAGGCAGCCCTGCTGAGTGCGGCTGCGTTCACTGCTTTGGCGGAGCTGAGTGCGCCTCCAGTACGGCAGAGCTCCAGCTCTGCTCAGAGGCCCGATCTGGCAGAGTCGCTGGCCTGAGGCTGCTCTGCCCTGGGCGAGCCTTGCCCAGACTTGCCTCGCGGCTAGGCTTCCAGTCCAGGAAGGAGCAGGCTGCGCGAGACTGGGAGATGCTAGTGGCGCCTTCCTGGCCTCAGCTCCACTCCTGCCTTGCCTTTGCACCTAGTCCTCAGGCGTTCTTGTGGAGGGCTTAGTTGCCGGTGGGTTGCACACTGCCAAGCGCTCCAGCAGTGAGGGCTCTATTAGAGGCAATGGGAGGGCAACTGCAGGGCTCCTCCAGTGGTTGCTTGACCGCCCAGACTCAGCACAGCACGGAGAGCACAAGGCTCACAGGGCCTCTGGCTGTGGTCTGCAGCCCCACACACGCTGAGGCTGACTCGGTGAGCGCCCAGAAGGTGCCTGACAGACGTCATTTCCCTCGTGCTCTCCTCCCCAGCAGAGACGTGTGCAGGTGGTTGGGGCCTGCCCCTGCGTGTCTGGGCTCCCGTCCACAGCCCCAGCTCAGGGAAGCAGCTCCTCAGCCAAGACCTGTAGGAGGCGCGGGGCGCCCCCGCCTGGAAGCCTAGTGCACAGCATGAGGGAAGCGAGCCTCCTTGGGAGAAGAGGAGGCAGCCCAGATGCGTGGGGCTGCAATCACTGCTTTGGCGGAGCCGAGTGCGCCTCCAGTACGGCAGAGCTCCAGCTCGGCTCAGAGGCCCGATCTGGAAGAGTTGCTGGCGTGAGGCTGCTCTGCCCTGGGCGAGCCTTGCCCAGACTTGCCTCGCGGCTAGGCTTCCAGTCCAGAAAGATGCGGGCTGCGCGAGACTGGGAGATGCTACTGGCGCCTTCCTGGCCTCAGCTCCACTCCTGCCTTGCCTTTGCACATAGTCCCCAGGCGTTCTTGTGGAGGGCTTAGTTGCCGGTGGGTTGGACACTGCCAAGCGCTCCAGCTTGAGGGCTCTAGTAGAGGCAAAGTGAGGGCAACTGAAAGTCTATTCTTACGGTTGCTTGACCGCCCAGACTCAGCACAGCACGGAGAGCACAAGGCTCACAGGGCCCCTGGCTGGGGTCTGCAGCCCCACACACGCGGAGGCTGACTCGGTGAGCGCCCAGAAGGTGCCTGACAGACGTCATTTCCCTAGTGCTCTCCTCCCCAGCAGAGACGTGTGCAGGTGGTTGGGGCCTGCCCCTGCGTGTCTGGGCTCCCGTTCACAGCCCCAGCTCAGGGAAGCAGCTCCTGAGCCAAGACTTTTGGGAGGCGCAGGGGGCCCCGCCTGGAAGCCTAGTTTACAGCATGCGGGAAGCGAGCCTCTTCGGGAGAAGAGAAGGCAGCACTGCTGTGTGCGGCTGCATTCACTGCTTTGGCGGAGCTGATTGCGCCTCCAGTACGGCAGAGCTCCAGCTCTGCTCAGAGGCCCGATCTAGCAGAGTCGCTGGCATGAGGCTGCTCTGCCCTGGGCGAGCGTTGCCCAGACTTGCCTCGCGGCTAGGCTTCCAGTCCAGGAAGGAGCGGGCTGCGCGAGACTGGGAGAGGCTACTGGCGCCTTCCTGGCCTCAGCTCCACTCCTGCCTTGCCTTTGCACCTAGTTCCCAGGCCTTCTTGTGGAGGGCTTAGTTGCCGGTGGGTTGCACACTGCCAAGCGCTCCAGCTAGAGGGCTCTAGTAGAGGCAAAGTGAGGGCAACTGAAAGTCTATTCTTACGGTTGCTTGACCGCCCAGACTCAGCACAGCACGGAGAGCACAAGGCTCACAGGGCCTCTGGCTGTGGTCTGCAGCCCCACACACGCTGAGGCTGACTCGGTGAGCGCCGAGAAGGTGCCTGACAGACGTCATTTCCCTAGTGCTCTCCTCCCCAGCAGAGACGTGTGCAGGTGGTTGGGGCCTGCCCCTGCGTGTCTGGGCTCCCGTCCACAGCCCCAGCTCAGGGAAGCAGCTCCTGAGCCAAGACCTTTGGGAGGCGCAGGGGGCCCCGCCTGGAAGCCTAGTTTACAGCATGCGGGAAGCGAGCCTCCTCGGGAGAAGAGAAGGCAGCCCTGCTGTGTGCGGCTGCATTCACTGCTTTGGCGGAGCCGAGTGCGCCTCCAGTACGGCAGAGCTCCAGCTCTGCTCAGAGGCCCGATCTGGCAGAGTGCTGGCGTGAGGCTGCTCTGCCATGGGCGAGCCTTGCCCAGACTTCCCTCGCGGCTAGGCTTCCAGTCCAGGAAGGAGCGGGCTGCGCGAGACTGGGAGATGCTACTGGCGCCTTCCTGGCCTCAGCTCCACTCCTGCCTTGCCTTTGAACCTAGTCCCCAGGCGTTCTTGTGGAGGGCTTAGTTGCCGGTGGGTTGCACACTGCCAAGCGCTCCAGCTTGAGGGCTCTATTAGAGGCAAAGTGAGGGCAACTGGAAGTCTATTCTTACGGTTGCTTGACCGCCCAGACTCAGCACAGCACGGAGAGCACAAGGCTCACAGGGCCCCCGGCTGGGGTCTGCAGCCCCACACACGGGGAGGCTGACTCGGTGAGCACCCAGAAGGTGCCTGACAGACGTCCT